>NC_056525.1:45375533-45383794 GCF_019175285.1 Sceloporus undulatus | reverse complement strand
AGGAGCTCCAAAACGGAGGAACTTCCATTAGGAGGAACTTCCTGACAGTAAGGGTTGTTTGACAGTGGAACACACTCCCTAGGAGTGTAGTGTAGTCTCCTTCCTGAGAGGTCTTTAAACAGAGGATGGATGGCCATCTGTCGGGGATGCTTTGATTGTGATTTCCTGCATGGCGGGGGGGGGTTAGACTGGGTGACCCTTGTGGTGTCTTCCAACTGTACAATTCTATGATTCTATGATAAGCACCAGGTTGGCATTGGTTGCTGTAGCACCTGGCCTCTGTATTCTGGGGAATGTTGTGAGAAATGGCTTTGAACTATAAATTCTTTTCTCAGATGCATCGCACAAGACATATCAAGATGGTGCCGCTCATACATATTAGGGTTTGGGAGCGTGCGGTTGCTGCATGCTCCCGAGCCCTAAAATCACTGCTGCCATGCCACAAAGCGCCCATTTGTACCCAGCCTTAAAATAGCAGTTTAAGGGCTGGCACAAACAAGCATGTCTTGATGCTTGAGCTTTATAGCATCTCCTAAAGTGGAAGAGTGGAGAAGTACACATGTAACACATCCCATATTCCCCAGCCCTATCAGGCCTGCTATGAAGTGGTGAGACTTGTTTTCTATCTTATTTTGCAATCTATTATATATGTATATGAGAGTTCTTAAAGCTTTTTCCCAGGTTCCCCCTCCCTTCTATAACATAATGTTTTCAGAGAAGTGAGGGACCACGCACATACCGTCCAACTGTCCCAATTTGAGAAGAAGAGCCCCAGTTAATTCTCTGTCACCTCACTTTCCAGCAGCTTTCCAGGTATTCTCTCTTCTCCTGCTTTCAATTTTTGTCCTCAACATACTTTGGTTGCTGCACATTGAATACAAAATGCAAAAGTAGTTTGCACTCAATTAACTTGGAAGGGGGAGAGAGAAAAGAGAAGAAGGGACAGAATGTTGCCCTTCTAAGCAGACTTAGGTAAAAGCAAGCTGCTATGGCCTCTCCTAGCTTGTGTATTCTTCATCATTAGTAACTGTTGACATCTTGCCTACACTTTGATGTTACTTGGCCAAGTGCATCAAGGTTTTCATCTGTGAGATGTTGGAGAGTTTGCACCAGTAAAAGGATATGTGGGATCTATCTCACATGGTTTAGGGGCTCGCTCATAGTTTGAGAGAACAGACGCAATGGCATGAAATGTCAGAACCAAGGACCTGCTCTAGTTTCTCCTTGTGTTGGGGACAACAGAGGGCTTCTCATTTGCTCAGTATGAGCAATGGGGTTTGTATGAATAAACTTATTTTTCACTAGACTGCTAAAGCTGTCAGGAGGGTGCAAAGGCTTAAATAGGTAATATGATTGACTTGGAAAGAATGTACAGTGGCTAGAATTTTAATAACATTCATATTTCAGAGATATAGCTTGGGAGAGGCTGAAATATGCTTTTAAAAGTTCTATATGTGAATAAAATACTAGTGTGCTTACTTAGTATGTTATATTTTGCATCTATGTTCATCTGTGCAGGGCTCGGTGTAAAATCTTTTTTTAAAATGGTCACTGATGAGGCAAGTGTTTATCAGAAGGAAGCTACCCCCAGGCTTCTGGCATTCTTAAGGAACATATCTTCTCAATGCAGAAAACCATCAGTGGACTGTGTAAGCTATTGGGGAGGGGTGGGGGTGGATGTAGCATCTTTCTGCCTTTTAGGCAGAAGGAAAAAAACCTAAAAGCAAAAGTAAAAAGAAACTGTTTATGGGAGGTGAATGACATCAAAGAACTTGAATTAAAGAGCCCCTTGAGGGACACATGAGTTATGAAGTTAGACTCTGAAATCACATGTGATTCAGTTTGCAGGAACTTTTCCTTAATTTTCCAGTGTATACAAGTTGGTAATTCTCACAGCAAACAGAAATGAAGTAGCTGACCTGTTTACACTACTGAGTCTGTGATGAAGGCTTACTCAGCTGTGTCCCTCTCAGTTCTTAGTGAAGCACCAACACAGAACTGCAAGCTGGGAAGAGAAAATATTTGAGGTCTACAGGGATTCCATTTCCCTCTTGAAAATTCCAATCTTGGAGTGCATTGGTTTTGAGTTTTTGAATGTACAGTAGACAGTAGGAAAAGAGCAGGAATTCTGTAGTGTCCTAACCACCCCACTGACTAATAATCTCTGCGAGTTGGTGGAGGTGATCTGAAATTTACTGAGGGCCACTAAGCTGATGGTTCTGAACAATGTGAACATTCATACTGAAGCTACCTCAGGTCCTCAGCTGCCCCAGAAAAGGCAGTTTCTGTATAAATGTCAACATGCTGAGAGACATCATAATGCCATAACCATACCCTTCAACATTTCACAGATGAAAACCAGGATACACATGGACAGGCAACATCACAGTATGTTCAAGATGCAAATGTGATTAATGAGGAACAATATATAAGCTAAGAGAAGCTTCAGCAGTTTGCTTTTGCCAGAGCCTACTGGAAAGGAGAAGATTTCACCATCTCCTCCTTTACTCTCATTCCTGCTGAGTTAATTGAATGCAAACTACTGTTGCACTTTACCAAGCTGGGATCGTTGGAGGGTATGCATAACACCACAACAAGCCTGGGATTGCAGCTATGTAAGCAGCCCAGAATTTGGACTTTGTTGCTCAGCATTTTAAACCAGTCTAGCTTGATATTGCTTCTGCCCTCTGTAGAATGAGGAGCCTCTTGACTTGCCTCTGGAGTCTGATAAAACCTGAAGGCTTTGATGAGATTCCTGTCAATTCTAAGAAATACTGCTGGAAATCTGTTCCTTGGCCCATACCAAGATTCCTACAGACTTCGTTATTTCCAGTGCCTAGGCTAAGGGGTGAGATGGCCTCAGTATGCAAATGGAACCTGTTCTGTCTCTCATATTCATCTGAGTGAGGTGAGTTAGTGGAAGCACTGAACCGTTGTCTGGAATTGGTGATGGACTGAATGAGTGGAAGTGAAAAGAAGAATAATCTTGAACAGCTCTTACTGTCAGGAAGTTCTTCCTAATGTTGAGGTGGAATCTCTTTTCCTGTAGTTTGAATCCATTGCTCCAGGTCCTATTCTCTGGAGCTGCAGAAAACAAACTTGCTCCATCTTCAGTAAGATATCCTTTCAAATATTTAAACTAGGCTATCATATCACCTCTTAACCTTCTCTTCTGCAGACTAAACATCCCCAGCTCCCTAAGTCACTCCTTATAGGTCATGGTTTCCAAACTTTTCACCATTTTGGTCATCCTCCTCTGGACACATTCCAGTTTGTCAACATCCTTTTTGAATTGTGGTACCCAGAACTGGATGCAGTACTCCAGGTGAAGCTTGACCAAAGCAGAATAGAGTAGTACTATTACATTCCTTGATCTAGAAGACACTATACATTTATTGATGTAGCCTAGAATCACATTGGCCTTTTTAGCTGCCACATCACACTGTTGACTCATGTTCAACTTGTGGTCTATTAGGACCTCTTGGTCCCTTTCACATGTCAAGCCAGGCATCCCCCATCCTATATCTCCACATTTCATTTTTTCCTGCCTAAATATTGTATCTTACATTTCTCCCTGTTGAAATTCATTTTGTTAGTTGTGACCCAGCTTTCTAATCTGTTAAAGTAAATTTCAAGTTTATCCAGTTTTATGGGGTATTGGCTACTCCTAATTTGGTGTAATCTGCAGATTTGATAAGTATGTCCTCTATACCTTCATCCAAACCACTGATAAAGATTTTGAATAGCATTGGGCCCAGGACAGAAACCTGTGGCACTGTGCTAGTCACTTTTCTCCAGGATGAAGAGGAACTCTTTGGGTTCAGTTCCAAATCCACCTAAGAGTAGCACTGTCTAGCCCTCCTTTTACTAGCTTGATTGCAAGAATATTGTGGAGGATCTTGTCAAAGGCATTACTGAAATCAAAATGTGCTACATCCACAGCATACCCTTCATCTACCAAGCTGGTAATTTTATCAAACAAAAGAGATAAAATTAGTCTGGCATGATTTGTTTTTGAGAAACTGATATTGACTTTTTGAGATTATGACATTCCATTCAAAATGCATACAGACTCAGTTTAATGATCTGCTGTAGAATCTTTCCTATTGTTGTCAGGTGGAACCATTATTGTTAGTTTCATTATGATTTATTATATTTAATATTAATATTATTTTATTTAGGGCTGAAGGATGGGGTATAAATACCATAAATAAATAAATAAATAAATATATTATTTGTGGCTGAAATTCTGTTGGGGACTTATATCTGTGTAAGTGAACTGATGTCTGTGAAAATTAGAATTGGCCAATTCCCTAAGAGCTGTTTCCAGTAAGGGGCTGCCATGGTGTTACTCTGTAGAGGAGCCAGTAAGTGACCAATGGTCTTCATGATGGATGCACAAATGGACTAATGCTTATTGATACCATTATGCCTCAGGACTCTGACTAGAAAGTGCTGATGTGCACCAATAGAGCCCCGTTCACATCTGGACACTCTTGATATTGTCCTGACACATATCTGCAATTCACTAGCAAGGTTTCTTAGCACCTCTGTCACATAGCTAAGTATATGTAAAGTTATGTAACATAGACCATAGAGAGGATTCCAGCCACCACCACCATCATAAAAAAATGTTGTTTGAGTTGTTTCATTGAACAGCAGAATATAAATATATAGAAAAGAAGTAATGATAGTGCTCCTATAGAGAGCCAACATGATGTAGTTGTTTGAACATTGGACTATGCCAAGAAAACTGCATGATAGGTTTGCCTTAGGGTCACCATAAGTCGAAAATGACTTGAAGGCACACAGCAACAAGAAGTGCTTCTATGCAAGATTTGAGCCAGCTTGGAACAGTGGCCTTTCTACTGCAGCTTGAAGCTTGAAGTGGGAAGGAAGAACTGAGAAAGAAAAGCAGATGATCTTTTTCACTCTCTTTGTACTCAGTAGAAACCTTTTGTTGTTACGATATATAGTCTAATGGGCTACCAGCCCAAACCTGAACATTTTGTTGCTATCTATGGCAGGGCACGGGGAATTTCTAAATACTGCGAAACGAGGTAGGGAAAGTAAAATACATATACAGCAAGGAAAAGAGATCCTGCAAAATTACATATTTTAATCTCTAGGATGCTGTAAGAGAAGGATGGGCAGTGCCTGGTTCAATGATGTTTTTGTGGGGTTCATCCCTCCTGACTCTTAGTACTGCCCTTTTTCTGGTCAAAAAGAGTGAGCATCTATTTTTGAGAAACAGGTAGTATTTTAAAATGTTAAATGTGGGGAAAAGAAGCTGCAACCTGTCTAAAAAAATCAGGCTGCACATTCCCCTCCCCTACATTTTCACTTTTTCAAAAAATAATACCTGTTTTCAATTTTTTCATCATTTTGCAGTCTGCTCTGGAACCCAGAGGGTGCTGCCACAGAAGATTGGGCCCTAGATCCACTACACATGCCCATACTTGATGTGAGCTGTTATGGGCTCAAGCAGACTAATTTCACCTCCTGCACTTTTCTCTGCTTTTTCACCAGCTACCTCAACATTTCATATAGACTTTGGAAATCAGTGAGCATCAGTCCATGCTAGAATCTGTGGGCATTTTAAATTGTTTTCCCTACAAACTAACATAGCCTTCCATAGCCAGAGGTTCTTTTGACTGTGTCAAAAATATTCTCTTACATTTGGGTGGCCCTATCTTACTGCCAAACAGATAGTTATGGGACCACACAAGGTCAATATTACTGGGAATGATGCCCATCAGTTGTTTAGTTGGATGCTACTGATAGTCATATGAATTGGGGATGCAGTCCACCACACCCCATATTTTTCATCTCTTAATTTATCACACTCCATGTTGTTCTTCTATTGCTTCATTTTGCAGTTACTGCTGCCTTGTTGAAAAAAGATGCACATTTTTGCCATGATTATTGTGGATCAAATCTTCCTATCTATTATTTTATTCCCACTTTCCTGTAATATTGGACTCCTCCATTTTAAAAAAAAACCAAATATTTTCCAATAAATTATCGTCTTGTAATTTTTCACCACTCTCAGACAAAATACACCGTAGCCTGGCCATTTTGTTACTCTTAAATATGATAGCTGCAAAACTGTTGAAACAAATTATGTCTGTGTTTCAAGTTCCTTTATCTGTATGCTGCATCAAATTTATTAGGTGCACTTTCTTTTTTCTTTTTCTTTTTTTTTGGTACAAAAATAACCCACAACAACTAAAACTGCAGGTGTGTAGTTCCTGGAGGAGGATATATCTGCATACATAAAACTTGGGGAAATTATTCTGGGGCAGCACTGTGACAGACAGAAAAGAAATGTGATAAGGAATGACACAAAGAGGTTTTGACTATTTATCTAGCTCCCATCTCATGGACAGATCACCTTGTGGTCTCACAATAAAGCAAAAAACAACAAAACCAAACAAAACCCCACCAACATTATATACCATCAAGGTATACAGAGCTGTCCAGGCAGTGAGACTTTCAGGATCTGGCTCCGTGTTTGTGGAATAGCCTTCTTTGCACTTCCAGTTGGATGAAGATCTGGTCTGCTTGAAGTTGAAGGGTTGAAGGGTTGAAGACCTTCCTCTTCAATTCGCCAGATTAAGTTGCTGACCATGCCTAAAGTGGATAAGATGGGTAGTGACTGATGATGATTTTGTTTGTTTTTATTTTTTAACATATTAGTATATTATTTTAGTATTTTAACATTTTATAATGTGGTGTTTTATTTTCAGTTTTGATTGCATATGGTCTGAAGTACCACCCTTTAGTGGAAAGGGTGTTATAAATAAACATTATTATTATACAGGCTATGCTGAGATTGTGCAGCATAAATCTTTACACAGTAGATGGGTGTGGAGTAAATTTAAGAGCCAGTGTACTTCAGTCATTTGTGTGTTGGTCTAAGACTCCAAGAGACCAGAGTTCAAATCCTTGCACAGCCAGGGAAATATACCAGATGACCTTGGACATGACTCACCAGTCTTAGAGGGAAAAGTAACAAACCTCCTCTGAAAAATCTTTCCAAGTAAATACCATGGAAGATTTGCTTCAGAGTTGCCTTAGGTTCTAAATGACTTCAAGGCACACAAGAAGAAGAAGAACTCTCCACATGCAAAGGTATACATTAATTGTGCTACACAATCCTTCTATTGAATGGAAATGTTGCACTGCTGAACCAAGACACCAGATGCACAATTAAATGTGCATGTGCATCCTTCTGTAATGTGTGTACATACACAATCAATTCCACTTCTTCAACCTTGAACTCTATGTGGCCTTTTCACATTTGAGTGGAAAAAAGGTCCAATTGCTCCACAGAGGAACTTACACATGTGTCAAACACTGAGAAGATTTCAGCCTTTATATCATAAAAAGAGTATATAATTGACAGCAAGATCAGCACATGAAAAATGGGATAAAACATATATAAAGCAACAAAAAGTTAATTAAAGGTTCTAAAATACTGTGAAATGCTATTAAAAGCTAAATATATTCTAAGAGGAAGGATTCAGGACTTGTGCTTAGTTCTCACACTGACGTATAGTTTCTTCCCACATCCACACCTTTGTTGCCAACAGAAATGTGGGATGGGTAATAGAGGAGGAGTGATACAGCAGCCAAAAATCTCACCAAAGCAACAGAAAAGCAAGAAGTTTGGAAATTGCATATTAAATGCAACAACATTACCAACCTATAACTTGTCCCATGGGGGGCTGGGAGCTGGATGAGTTATAATGATGTTATTATTAAAAATCAGCATAATAGCTGGAGAAAATGTTACCTATTTTTAATTCAAGGAGTAGTGGGTTTAGTCATATTAAAGTTCTTGGGGGTTTTGGAAGCAATATTTAAAAGCAATGTACTTCTAATCACAAATGCAACAAGTTTCTTTTGACTGGCAAGCATTGATGTCATACTTGAAATGAATTCTTATGAATGAGAGGAAGGAATGCTCCAGACTGAAGAGACAGATTCTACTTTTTATGTTATTTTTGGTACATGAGCCAGAAGGAGAGTAAATCCCTCTATTTTAAAATTAGAATATTACCCCATTGTATCATGTACCAGCCATTTCATGTTGTTAATTGCTTAATTATGGCAACCCCAGAATAGGAGACAGGGACGTAGCCAGGATTTATGTAAGGGGGGGGGGTCCGATAGTGCCACTTTATTTATGGGGCTTGAGTGCTGCGGTCGCCCGCGCCCCCCCCTCCTTTTTTCTCATGTACGGCGGGGGGTGGGCT
>NC_056525.1:45263191-45372798 GCF_019175285.1 Sceloporus undulatus | reverse complement strand
AAGGGGCGGTGCTTCCGCACCCCCCTAACCCTAGTACGTATTCCATAAGTACAACATGGTGGCGCCCCTTCCATATGGGGCCGCCATGTTTACGTATCGGACGCATAGCGTCCAGACGTGTCGCGGCACCTATGACGTCACGAATGCAACAGGCCACCACCGTTGTTACATAAGCGCCGCACGGCATCCACATGTCGGCCCTGAGACTCAAAAAGAACACTTTTTTCTGGGTTCCTTTTCCTCCGCATGGTTTGGTGGCTGCGGCTTCCCTCAGGAGGAAATTAGGCCACCGGCAGGCTGGCCTTTTCAGGCAGTCTGTTCCATGTCATTGTTACATGCTCTGAAGTTCTGAATATTTCAAGCTAACCTGTCCATCAGTCTAGTACCACCTATTCCAGTTGACAGCAGCTCTCCAAACCCAAAAATGGAGTTCTCAGATCAAGACTGGCATCAAAGGTTGTCATTTTCTGGCAGCTGCTGAGACTTTACTCCCAAATTTTGTTGTGCACCACTCTTGTCATTTTCTCATCCATCTACTTAGAAAGACAAACAGTGAAATCCACAGGGAAATGCTACAGCCACCACTGCCTGCTCATTTGTCTGCTGTACAGTTCTGCAGATAGTATTGAAGACAGGAACCAGAAGCAGAGGGTGAGAGTATATACACAAACAGGAATTTTCTGCTGCACAAGGAGGCAAAATAAAATAAAATTATTAAAAATAAGTTCATATATATACTCTGAAAGGATGAGTTAACAATGACTAACCAAGAAACATATGTTGGGATTGTGGTGGATGGCTCAATGAAAGCATTAACCAAATGTGTGGCAACTGACGACAACAAATTCCATGCTAAGGATTATTAAGAATTTGTTTATACAAATCTGTGGTGCAACCACATGTGGAATCCTGTGTACATCTCTGGTCACCATATCTCTAAAAGGATTTTGCTGAGTAGGAGGGGATGCAGAAAGGGGAAAATAAAATAATCAAGAGGCTGGAAAAAAACTTTTCTATGTAAGGAAAATTTAGGTTGTTTGGGCCTTTTTAATTTAGATGAAACATAACTACTGGATAACTCTAAAAGGGAACATGATAGAGATGTACAAAAACAGACACAATGTAAGGAAAGTTATTTTCTCATAATATTAGAACCTGAAGGCATTTGGTGAAGCCAAATGGTACAAGATTCAGGACAGACCAAAGGAAGTATTTCTTCACGCAGCATGTAATTAAATCATGGAATTTGATGCCACAAGCTGCAATAACAGCCACCAAAAGATGGCTTTAAAGGGGGATTACACAAATTGATGGGGGATAAGATTATAATGGCTGCTAATCATTATAAATATATGCTGCCTGCAGTATCAGAGGCAGTATGCCACAAATATCAGTCACTTGGTAACAAAAGTGAAAGAGTTCTCTTTTCCTCATATGCTACTTATGAGTTTTCTGTAGACGACTTTTTGGCTGACATGGGAAACAAGACATTGTATTTATTCATTTATTTAGAATATTTATACCTGCTCTTCAGCCACAAAGGCACTCAGAGCAGCTTACAAATTTTTAATGCTGTACTAGATTGCCCTTTGGTCTGATCTAGCATAGACATTCTCATGTAATGATGAGACATCTGAACTAGTTGGTCCCATAAAGGGACCATTTTACCATCTTTGTGAGCCAAGTCATGCTTTACTTTTCTGACATGGAGACTAATATTAGCATCAAAGAAGGTTTGTAAAACATAATGTGCCTGTTAAAATGTCAGCCAAAAACCATTATATGAATCATCCTTCCAAACCGTAACCATACAACAAAAGAGAACACTTCAGTTTTCTACCAGAAACACTGAAACACCAACAAATCCCAAAAACTAAGAACCAATTCATATACATGCACTACATTTGATTTCTTGTCAAAGGTATGAATTGATTGCACCAGAAAGTATTATGTTTTGCATGATTCATGCATGCGAGTCATCACCTGACACTGCATTCATCAAATTATTCCATCTAAGAGCCTGCCTTAACTCTTTGAGAAGAATCAAAGGGAGCCCTGTGATCCTGCTTCCTTAGATACATAATGAAATTGACCTTGAGCAGCCTCACCTGAGGGGTTTATATACCTTATTTCATAACTGGCAAGACAGCACACCAAAACATACTAAAGGCAAGCTTATGTTCACTATGAGAAAATCAGATCCAAATGTTGCCCCACTCTCCTCTGCTTTTGGCTTTAGCAAGCACTAGCAAGTACATTTTTATACCTCTTATCAATTCACTTAAGCACTCCCTAAGCAGTTTAATATGCGTACGCCAATTGCCCCTAATAAGCTGGGTACTCATTTTAGCCACCTCAGAAGGATGCCAGGCTAAGCCGACCGTGAGCCCCTGGCTGCTATTGAACTCACAACCCTGTGGTTTGTGAGTGAGTTCCTAGAATACTGGCATTTAACCACTGCATAGTCAACATTCTGACCATATCTTTCTTTATTATTTCAAGTTCAGAGAAGGGTGACCAATATGGTAAGGGCGTAGAAAACATGTCCTTTGAGGAACGGCTGAGAGAACTGGGAATATTTGGTTGGAGAGGACTGAGAGGTGATATGATAGCCATTTTAATGTCTGAAGGGATGCTATGTTGAAGACTGAGCAAGCTTGTTTTCATTTGCTCCAAGAACAGGACACAAACCAATGGATATGAATTTCAAGAAAAGAGGTGCCACCAAAATATTAGGAAAAACTTCCTGGCAGTAAGAATTGTTCCACAGCAGAATAGACTGCCTCAGGGGGTTGTGAATTCTCTTTCTATGGAGATCTTTAAACAGAAGTTGGATGATTATCTCTTGGGTGTACTTTGATGATGTGCCTACATAGTAGGGCTTGGACATGGTGGCTGTTATAAAATATTTATAACTCAGTTTTCAATTTAGGATAAACGTTCCAAAGTCACTATTAGTGAAACTATTACAAATCAAACAAATTTAATACAGCATATTTAAAAAGGAAAATAACATAAAAGACCCTGGTCTCCCAGTGTTCTCCTCCAACATTCAAAGCACTACACCACACTGGTTCTTTAAAGAAAAACTATAATATTAAAGTTTTTGGGCAAACAAAAATTGTTGACCAAACAGAATGAGAAGGTTACCAGGTGCCTGAAAGTTAATCAGAGGGGCACCAGCTAAATCTCAAATAGCTTGCTAAGTAATTGGGGTGACACCATTCCAAAGATAGAACTCAAAGGTCAGTTTACAAAGAGAGGAGGTTATAATAGTGCAGTCTTATGTATATCTACCCCACAGTAAATCTCAGTAGGTTACATAGAGCTTATTCCTAAGCAAGCATGCATAGAATTGCAGCCTAAAATGGCCAGTGAGGCAGAGGAGTGATGGAGGAGCATCATGAGCTCACATTGCAACCTTGGAAGCTGAGAAAAATACCCCTAAGTTGTAATGTCCATGTTTCAATTAAACCATCAAAAAGGAGTGCAAGAGTAATGTCCATGTATCACTTAAATCATCAAAAGCAGGGGTGAACTGAGGGCAGCCTGAAACTTGATCCAACCCATTTTGAAGAGTAAGATCCTTGTTCCTCTCTTATGTGTGTGTGTGCGTGGGGGGGGGTCAATTTCTGGAAGCCTGTATGAGTGGTAGTCTTGTCATAAAATCAGAAGTAGAATTTCAGAAACCAGGATTTCCCTTTTCACATTCGGGGGCATTGTGTAGCCCATAGTGGCCCTGGGGGTGATATAAATTGCCCCTAAACCCTTTAAGGCTTTCACCTTTGAGCATATAAATTTGGCTGGTGGGAAAAAGCAGCCGGAGTTATGTTTGTGAGAAAGTTGTAGTTTTGCCAAGATACTGGCAGAGGCAGATTTTGCTGTTTGATGATAAACAGCGGGAATGCAATGGGGGTGGCACCATGTGCACAAAATGCTATTGTGACTCAGGAGGATACACAAGGCTAAATAGTCTGTGATTAATGATAGGGAACTGAAACCAGTGTTGACAGCTTTGCTGGCAGAGCTGCTTGCTCCTGTTGGCTTGTGGTGCAAGCATATGCATCTGACACACACCTAAAGCTCCTTCACCCAAAGGGCAAGGAGAACAAAACAAACTTTCCATGTATATGTCATTATATACATGAAAGTCCCCAGTGCTGACTCCAGAACTGCTCCCTGCCTTTCAAGTGTAATACCACCGCTGGCTGTACGCAGAGAGGTAAGTATCAGAGCACTACTTCTCATCCATGTGCTACCAAAAATGTGTTTGGTGGGAGTACAAATCCCAGAATCCCCCCAGCCAGACTAGCCATTGTCCAAAAAAAAGTAACTTCTCCAAGCTCTGTGCCCAGCCATATCATAATATTTAAACATGGAAGCTGCGATCCTGGGATTTAGCTTTTCTATAATCCCCTTGCAAGCCTTCTTTTGGCACTGTTTATCAAATTGTACATAAATGTACAATGATATGAATTTGTGCTTTAAGTAAAACAAAATAAAAATAAGCACCAGTTCCAGGAAGAGGAATAACACACTTGCATGTAGTGTCTAGATCAAAGGAAGTAATAGTGCCACTCTATTCTGCTTTGGTCAGCCCTCACCTGGAATACTGTGTCCGCTTCTGGGCACCACAGTTCAAGAAAGATAATGACAAGCTGGAGTGTGTCCAAAGGACAGCAGAACTGGAGTTCATCCACAAACGACAATCCCCTAACAATGGATTAAACAGGGACAATGGCTTCTTGACTCATTGCACACATTTCAACACTATCTGACCCCATCCTCAGGGGGGCGTCCTACACACGTCTATTTTCTTCACCTACAGGCTAGTTTCCATTGCCAGACTGGACCTAGCACTTCATACAGTGCTTTTGTTCACGAATGACCATTGTTAAAACTGGGCCTGCTACTTCATTTCCACACATATAGGCTATTTTACAAAGCTTTTGTTTACAAATGACTATCGTTAAGACTGGGTTCACCACTTCATTACACAAAGGATTTGGAATTTGCATTGACATTCCCTCTCACCAAGAGCATATACAGTAGTGGGAGAAGGGGCAGCGCATCTCAGGCACGCACACGCCACCATGCCACCACATGCACGAGCCCCATTCATTTAAAGGTGAGCTATAAATATGGCAAAACAAATAAAGTCTACCATAGCTTTATGCAGTTGTAGAAATTATTTCCTCCTGAAATGACTTTTGCTTCCCCCCACAAAACTGTATCTGATAAACAGGTGTGGCAAAATACTCCAAGTCATCACAAAAGTCCCTATTGGATTTTTTGTAGATATTGTCTTGACTTTCTATCTTTGTTTATTGCAGGCGCCTATCTGGAAATCAGCTCTCTAGGATCCCAAGGGAAGCATTTTCTGGCCTCTACAATTTAAAGATTTTGTAAGTTGCAATTTCTTCAGTGCAGCAGCTGCTGCTGTGCTACAGTGTTTACTCTAGACATGTATTTGAGTTCTTAGTTTTAGTTCATCAGCGATCTCCATGTACATGTAATTCTTATCATCTCTTGTGGTGTGTATATGTCAGGACTTACCTCAGAGACAAACATAACTATTATCACAGGGATGTTATTAAATATTCTTAGTATTAGTATTTGTCAAGCTGGCCTGTGGGGATTACCATCTGAAAAGATGAGAGATGTTCAGTTTTCTAAATAAATGTTGGGACCCTAATACTTCACTGGAATTCCATGGTTTCCACTTTTGTAAGTTTGGTTGCTTGCCTGATCTTCAGTCAACATATTTCAAGTTATTCCCTCTTTTCAGTTTTTTTTTAATTGTGAGTGGTTTAACCAAGTTGAACAAACTATTAAAAATTGTTCCTCTATTCCATCTGAGGCTCCAGTCCCCATTATAAAGTCAGCAGGAACTGAGACTTTTTGCTGTCATTCACTACCAGACTCTTTAAATGTCAGTTGCAGAAAGATTGAGCATAAAGATATTTCTACTGTATTTGTGCACCTTCAAATAATTTCTGACTTATGGAGACCCTAAGGTGGGGTATCATGGATTTTTCTTGACAATGATTCTTCAGAAGGGAGTTGCCTTTACCTTCCTTTGTGTTTGAGAGAATGTGACTTGCCCAAAGTCACCCAGCAGGTTTCCATGGCTGAGCAGGGATTCAAACCCTGGTTTCTAGAATCATAGTCCACTATAAATGCTAGACCATGCTGGCTCATCTCTCTACACCATGCTGGCTCATCTCAAACCACTATACCATGATGGCTTATCTCTTTACTATACAAAGAAAAAGTCCCTATGCTTCTTGCCATTGGTTTCAGTTGCATCCCACATAATCGCTAATAACATCTCTTGTGATCTCCTGACTTTCACTCTTGACTGCATTTGTAGCAGGAATGAATAGACCAGGGATGAATAGACAACAGCATCAGAGGAACCAGAGCAGTTCTAGTGTGTGTAGGGGTTACTGTGAAGTTGACATGTTCTGTTCTGAAGTGAAAGCTAGATATTGCAGCACCCAGGAGAGCTCCTAGTGCTCAAACAAATGCTGAGGCCAGAATAAACACTTTTGAACTTCATTCCTGAATCTCCATCTCAGATTCTAGCACTTCCTTTAAAAAGTAGAAAACCTTAAAGGGGCATGCCACTCCTCCATTTTTCTGATACTGGGGTCACCTTGGATCCTGGTGTCATAACTCAAATGGATTATAGATGCCTTGGTGATCTCTTTGCTGATCCAGTGTATCAGGAGGCCACATATAAGGGTCCAGGCTCAAAGGTACTGAAGGTCCCTGATATTAGGTTCAGGCTTGGTTATCTCTGGTTTCACAGTGATACTTGGCCCAGTGCCTCCTTCATTGATGCTACTGCTTCCTCAGCCTCTGAGTCCCCAGCTGTGCTCCATTGTATTGGCAAGAGCTCCTAATTTATCCTAGGCTGATATTTCCATTAAATCCAGCTGCTTCATAGGGTTTATGCTAATCCAGAATCAGTAAAGTGGCATTGAACATATGTAGCTACAAACCTGCCATCTCTCATTCTTTGTTGCAGCTCTGTCCCTGGTATTTGCCCTGCACTGAGACTTATAGAGCAGTCCTCCCAATACTGATCAGCTGAACTGGAGACTTCTTTCTCTGGTCACATGTGGTCACCATCTTAAGAAATGTATCACCAGATGGTAAAGCAGGATTATTTTTATTTGTCTCTATTTATTCATGACATTTCGTCATGAATGGTTCCTGTAGGTGTTTGTTTAGGTGCTCAGTTCTTCATCTTACCTCTTTCCAAGAGATATTTTACAATCCCTTCTCTCCTGCAATAAACATTTCAGTCCTGAGGGCATGTTTGCAACCCAACCACAATGTGAAATTGCCGTAGCTGACAAAGTTTATATGAAGCAAGCAGGTAGTAACCTGCTCCCAGGATTAGAGAGTGCAGTGCTGTTTACTAGGCCTTCTAAAGAATCCTGCCCTAAATCCCTGGGTTTAGAGATGAGTTGCTGCTTTATCCACAGTCTGCATTAGGCACAGAATCAAAGAAACCAAGAAAACCACAGCAAACCCACCCTGTTTCAACAAGGGCAACTCTATGCTCAGAGAACTCATGGGCTTTGAAAGCCTCTTTTCATCAGTTTACATTGGAGCACTTCCCATTGAAATAGCTTAAAATGCCAGAGGTATGCAGGTTTTACTGAAACTAAAATAACACCTCCTACAGGTGATAATGGTAGTGACAAAAACTATCACAGGCTTTGGAAAGAACCAGTGCTTATGTGTTTCTCCTAATGCTGGAAGGCATACTATCCAAGGGGGATAATAAGGATGAAATATCATGCTGGGAAATCCTCCAAAGGTCTCCTGTGGGCAAGTGATGGAGAAGAAATCAAGTTTCATCCCATTTGAGGACATGCAAATTAGGCATCTGTTTCAATAAAAAGATTAACCAGAGGTAGCTTTCACCTCAAGGTGAGAGATTCATAATTTGAAGAATAGTAAGTATGCATAATAATTAACCAATTTTAGTTACTATTTACTAATAATTAAGATGCAAAAGGGATCATATTTCCAAAGAAATATCTGGGTGATACTCATTATGGGTTTTCATCATTCAAATAGTCTGAACATCCTTTACCTTGCTTCATGAATGATCAGGATTATTGTGAGATCAAGATCCTATTTAACAGGAGGAGAAAACTTTGCCACTCTGTTTCTGTGGACAAAAGCAACGGCCACAGAAGCAGAAAGAGGGAAAGAGAGAGAGGACTTGCAGACCATTCTGGGGATGTTCTGAAGTACGTTCCAGATGTGGCATGGACATAGGAGTGTGCCCATGTCCTGATGCGCTGCATGAATTGAGAAAAGTTTCACATAAGGGGGTATTGGATATCTCTTTACGCAGGTGTCTAGTACATTGGCATAAACAGGAATTACACCAGTATAACTATCCAAGAGGATTACAGCTAAGATGTGCTATCAAAAGGACTGTATTCTCCTTGGGAGAGTTCATTGCCCAGCTAGGAAAATAAGAAGTTACTTTTTGTTTATGCCCAAGGCTCACTGGGGTATGATATGAAGGAACTGCAGCATGGTTATCCTTGGATCAAAAGATGTTGCCGTGTTGCTTATGTTGTTTATATTTTTATTATTTCATTTATGCTGAGTTCAGTTAACATCATATTAAATTAAGATGAATTTAAAAAACTAAAGCCATATCAACAGAAACAATAAAGTAGAAATAGCCAGCCAACTCATAAAATTGCCTGCCTCTCTCTCTCTCTCTCTCTCTCTCTCTCTATATATATATATATATATATATATATATATGAATATTTGTACTTGAAGCCAAAAATTAAAATGATGTCTGTGTTGAAGTAAAGTGGAACATGTTTTTGCAACAGGCTGGAGGATGCAGTCAGGGAAATAGCACCCCTTCTTCATTCTAATGCCTGAAGCCAACTGGAAGTGATAGGACAGAGACAAATGTCACTGGGGACTTGTTAGAATGGAACTTGAAAATCCACCAGAAAATAGTTGTGGAAAAACTTGTGCTTTCATCAGACCCAATGTGCTCCAAGAAAGAATGCAAATTAAAATCTAGAAAACTGAGTGTAGCTCCAGCATGTAACAACTTCTAACACAGTTCTTTCATTGAGCTGTCCTGCACTTTTGGGTGCCCTTCCCTCACCTACTCACCTTAAATTTGAACAATAAGGGTTCAAGCTGCCCAGAACACCTAGTTTAAATGCAAGAACTAGGCTTGAAACATGTGATATGAAAAACACTAATAAAAATTATATATATATATATATATATAGAGAGAGAGAGAGAGAGAGAGAGAGAGAGAGAGAGAAACATGTGATATGCAGGATTATATTTTTAAAAATCAGGTTTGAATCATGTCTAATAGCCAACTAGCCATCTGTCCTGAAAGTTCTCTTTGCTATTATACTCATTTCTGAACAGGTTTATTACTTGGTACTAGAGAAAGGGCACTCTACACATGGCCAAAGGCACTTCTCGTCCTTACTAATTCACATCTTCCAGGACTCATTTTGCTATTGTAAAGAGATTCAAGACCTGCAATCTCAAAACAATATTATTATTAGCCTACTTATATATATATACTGTACAATGCAAAGAAGGTATTTCGAGTCAGAAAAGGTGACATCTAGATGGGCTTCTACAGTTTGGATTGTAGTGGAATACAATCAGTCAGTATCTTCAAGAACTCCAGAACTGATTCCCATAAAGGCAACTATAGTCACCCCTCTGTTTCCGCAGGGAATCTGTCTCCACCCCCGCCCCCCCCCCCCGCAAAAACAAAAACTTGCATATATTCAAGCCCCATTGGCTTGAATGATGGGCATGCGTGCCATTTTAGCCAATGGGGCTTGCCTCTCCATGAGTAATTGAGACCGTGGACTTCAAATCTGCGAAAATGGAGGGGCGACTAAAGTTAATAAATAAGACATCACTTTCTGGTTAATGGTTCCTGAGTTCTGTCAATTCAGAGAAGTTTGCAATTACTAGATAATGCTGGTCAAGTACACTCTTCAGTACAAATAAGACAGGTATGTTATAGAAACTTCATTATCACAGTGTAGAAAGTGTTTGAATTTTTTTGTACAATGTTAAGAAAATAATAAAACTAACAATGATGCTCAATGATAAATCAGAGTAACAATTTCAAAGGAAATGGGAAAAAATCAACAATGTTTGGGACCTAGCCTAAAAGGGCAAGGAACCCTATTTAGACATATATAAGGACCAGCAATATTGAAAGGAAGATGTACAAGAATGATACTAAAATTAGAGATAAATATGAAACAATGATGTATTTATAACTAACAACATATATATTGTACAAAGAAGAATACATTAATTTTTAAAAAAGAATATATATATATATATATATATATATATATATGTAACAAATGTAAAGGTGGGGAAGCTTTGAATGGAAAGGTGAAATCAGCTTCCTCTGGCATAGTTGTTAAATTTCTTTTTTAAGTGAACTTGCTTTTACTCTTCTCTGCTACAACCATAAGATGATACCTGAGTTCTTAGTGATGAAGGAAGAGAAAACTCTGAATATTATAAGAATGTTGTATTCTAATAAAATAAAAAAGAAGAAACAAAAGAAAACTGAAGGACTTCAGAGTTACTGAGAAGGGACCAAAAGAAAATCATATTTATAGATTGTGTTGACTGAGTTTACTGAAGTTGGGTCTAAACAACAGGTACAGTGGGTTTACTCAAGTTGAGTCTAAACAACAGGATTCAGGACTACTCTTCCCATTGTCCTCTTTACTCTTTCCTTCTCATAAAGAGTAAGGAGGACAATGGGAAGAGTAGTCCTGAATCCTGTTGTTTAGACTCAACTTGAGTAAACCCACTGTACCTGTTGTTTAGACCCAACTTCAGTAAACCCACTGGATCAGTTGGTGAAGGCAGAGTTAATAGATAGGTCAATCCTATTAAATTAACATGTCTGTTCTAGTTGGGGCTAACAATAGGTCTGAGGCCAAGGGTTGATTTACACTCTGCTGTGAATCACATTCACCAATATTCTATACCACCACCCCTTTTCTTTCTCATTCATTTCAGCAGTAGTGGGACTTAAAATTAAGTTCATTTTATGTGACCAAAATATTCACATCAAACCTTTAGGCTGAACATTCCATACAAAATTTTCAGCATGGGAAAAGATTTAAATGTGTCCTCCATCACATATAATTTATTCTTCATATACATCCAGTGTCATCTCAGTGGTTCACCATGCAAACCCATTCACCCCCATATTTTAAAAGTGCCAGTTTTGAAGGAACCCAGGTATCCTGCTGAACATGCTGCTGTAGTAATTTTTTCCCTGTAAACACACAGTCAGGGGGATATATTGTTTGGAGATGACTACAACTAGAGACAATTACCACAGAAAACTGCAAACTCATCTCCTAAACTGATGAACAGCATTAGATGGAATCTTTTGCATGAGAAGAATTATAATGATGTTTGGACAGTGAAGCTGCAGCAACATCTCTTTCGCTAAAGGGGAGCAGAAAGAAAGTGCAACTCAGGCAGAATGGTAGAGAAGCATGACAACTCTGGGTGTAAGATGAGAATGTTTTTATTACAGAAGGCATGTAAGGAAGGAGTCACTGAGATAGGATTCACAGAGTGCCAGTCAATTAGACTGGAGAAGCTGCTTTAGATGTGGGGGCTGTGTGGGAAAGCATTCCTATGACTAAATGAATAGCTTTCCCCCAGAAGGCATGGGGAAGCACATGAATCGATGCTGTCTCTTTAAATCTCTCCCTGGAGTGGCGGATGAGCAGCCCTTGATCTATACTGTACCTCTCTCCCTTTCATCTTGCTCAATCATTAAAACCAAAGAGAGTGAATAATCACACAGAGGTATTCTCAGAGAGAAGTGATCATCTCCAGAGCCCTGCCCCAGTTCTATTGCACATACACAAACACACACATACAAACCAAGGCACACAACACAAGGAACAGCACCCCTAGCCCCACTGAAGTCCTTCCTGTCATATACATGTGCCATATGAACCCAAATGCAAGAGATGGTACCAGTCATCGAAGAATGGTAGATAGAGGCAGCCTATGTTTCTCAACCCTTTCCTTTGAATCGGGGAGAGTGCAGCTCTGTCCAGGCTGAATGTCACTCATCTGAATGGAGGAACCACCTACTAATAATGACTAACTTGGCTGGAATGTGTTTCAGTTTGTTAACCCTCATCCATATGGTTCCTGTAGTGAAGCACAGCAGGTGATGCATTAGAGAGCCAGTGAGGTGTATTGATTTGACTCTGGACTCTGGAAGACCAGATAGATGTTAAATTGACTCTGGAAGACCAGATGATCAGCTATGGAAATCCACTGGGTGACCTTGGGCAGATCAGCCTAAGAAGAAGGCAATAGGAACCCTCCTTTAAATAAGTCTTACCAAGAAAATTGTGAGATTTCCAGCAGTCAGAGCCAAGTTGAAGGCACAGAAAAATAAGAAGTGAAGTGTTGATCCAGCATACCTTTTGCCTTAGTAGGAGCAAATGGAAAGGAAAAATGGAAACATGATGACTTTCCCACATGATCATATCTGACTTCCTGCATTATTGACTATCTGGGACATGCCAAACTGGAAAGCAAAACATGGGTTTAAAGTCATTAAACTATTTTCATTTCCTGCAGCTCCTGCAACCCACCTTTTGAGAAACATGGAGCAAGAAATTGCTAATTTCCTGTAGAAGGGATTATTCTTTCTATCCTTCATGGAATCTCCTATGTTGCTATTAATAAGGCTTAAGTTAGGCACCATCCCTTTGGTCTTTTGACTGAAAGTCTTCATTGACTTTGTTTCTGGCTTCTTGCCCACCAGCTTGAATCACAGAGAGGGAACTTGTCTGATGTCCCACCCCCATGAATACTTTTGACAAAGGCATATATTGAAAGTGTTCAGTTACCTGTCAAAGAATTTGTTAAGTTTATTTGTATTGTATGCATTTACCTTCTGGGCAGTGGTGGTGGTGGTGATGATGATGATGTTATCACATGCAACAACTATGTTTTTATGAGTTATAAAAACCACTGTATGGTGCATTTTAGGATGCATTTATAGCAGGATGTTCCAGCAGGTGCTTCTTATATTCTATAAATAACAGATCTCTGAAACTACATTTTCCCCTCAGTTTGTATGTTCTTTAATTTGAGAAGTGGTGGCTTTTTTGTCCTCTGTTGTTGTTTTTTACAAAGAGGAGGAAGAAAGCCAGCATCCTGCAGACCAGCACAGTCCACGTTGTGCTTTCGGTGTTTACTTGGGTAAATGCAAACGCCTATCATTAGTGTGAGATGTTTACTAAAAGAAGTAAGACTGGCAGGCTACTCCCAGAGTAAACTGCACCATGTCCACTGAACCCTATGATTAGAGCCATTGTTCCAGAACAAGAGGGAAGAACTGCCTGGCCCCACACAGTGTAACTTACTTCTCCCTTTTGTCTGTGATGGCTGTCACTCTGGCTGCTCTTCCGATGCTGCAAGTGTATACAGATGGTGCAATAAGAAAATATGGGCAAGTGGCAAGGCTGGTTAATTGTATCTTCTTTCTTTTCTCCCCATTTACCAGAGGAAACTCTTATTGTGGTTGCAGCAGCCCAAATACTGTGCACTTTTACAAGAAGGTTTGGTTGAAATGTTGCCACAACATATCAGACTTTGCTTGTTGTAAGATCTTTCATTTCACTGTCCCCCTTTCCGTTGTGTTTCACAACCACCTATGAATGAGGTGGTCAGGTGGACAGCATTGTGAAGTTTCAAATCACATGCTGTGATGATTCCAAGTAATAAGATTTATTATTATTATTATTATTATTATTATTATTCCTGAGCTTTACATTTCAAAATGTTAAACTGGACGCTGTTAATAATTCTTGTTATAAAGCATATTCATAACGTAGGGATTTTCAACTATATTATTGGATAGGCCTTGAAGACTTTAGTGTTTGTAATACCAGGCAGATCAAGGAGAGTATGTCTGTCATGATTTTCCTATCCGGAAGAGCTACACAGAAAGTTGGCTGTGGGCTTATCCAGAAAAGGGGGGGGGGGGGGTCCTGGAAGTAGTGAGACTTTTTTGTTTTTCTTATTTCTTTTTTTTAAAAAATTTACCTGCATATTCATGGCTTTGCATCTAAACTTTTTTTTGAAATTTTCCCTCCCCCCCCCCCCCCAATGTTCTTCCTCCTTTCCTATCACTGATCATGTGTCACATCTAGACTCATTTTGTTATCTTCTGGTATTTGAATTTCACCAATTTCCACTGAGCCCTTTTTAATTATTATTTGAGAGTTATAGTCAAAATGTTAGGGGCTTTAGCAATATTACACTAGTTAAACATTAGGATAACTTTATTTTAGTGCTAGCATTCTTCTTTCCCTAGCTTTATATCTGTTGAACTGGGTTCTGTGGAGGGAAATGCTGTGTTTCTTGGGGTTAATTATAACTGGAGTGGGAATGAAGAATTCTTGATAATGCAGGGAGTTCCCTGGGAATATTTCAGGATGGGGAAAAATTTGGATTTATATAGAATGTCTTTTTAAGTTAGCCACATGTCAAGAGATTTCCATCTGCCCATACATGTCTCTTGCAGTGAAACCCTGGAATTTTCCTATACATCTTCTTTTTAATCTTCCCCCATACTCGTAATAGAGATCTCTTAATTGTATGATGAGCAAATTCATTATGAACCTCTGCTTTATCATACCAGACGTATGTGTGCCACCTGAATCTATTATGAAACCTTCTCCATTCGGGAACTTAGAATTCTCAAGGGTGATCCATTCCATGATCCAATTTAATACATTCGCTTGGTAATATAGGTTCAGGTCAGGCACCCTTCCCTCCCCCTCCTCTTTTTGTGGTGTTATGGTCTTCCAATTAACTTGTGGCTTTTTATTGTTCCAAATAAAGTTTTTTATATCCTTCCTCCATTCTTTCAGAGGGTTATAGCTGTTCAAATTTGTATAGTTTGAAATAAAAAGTTCATTTTGGGCAAGACCATCATTTTGATAGCTTCTATTAGACCGGATAGTGAAAACTGTAATTTATTCCAGGTAGCTAAGTCTTTTTTCATTGCCTTCCATTTAACTGTATAATTGTTATCAAAGAGATCTGTATTTTTATTTGTCGGCCATATTCCTAGGCATTTAACCTTCTTTTTAATCTGACATTCTGATATTTTTTTCCATCAGCCACTCCTCTTTCGCCAATAGATTTTTTGTTATAATCGATGTCTTGCTCCTGTTGATTTTAAAGTCAGATATTTTCCCAAAATCATCTATGATGTTAAATAATTTCTCAATTTGATTACAAGGTTCATCCAAAATAATGACAAGTGAAGGCCTTCAATTAGTATTCAAATCCTTTAATCTTTGTACCACTAATTTCTTTTTCCATCCTTATTTTGTTCACCAGAACTTCTAAAACAGTTATAAAAAACAAAGGGGAAAGGGGACAACCCTGTCAGGTTCCTTTTAATATTTCAAACTTCTTTGTCTTTTTCCCATTTACAATTAGTTGTGCCTGTTGATTTTCATATATCTTTTTAACACAAGTGACAAAGTTGTCCTTGACTAGCATTCTCTTCAGTATTTCCAGCATTCAAGTCCAATTAACACATCTGGCAGATGCATGATTTTTTTTTATATCACAAAGAATGGCTGGTATCTTGTTAGTGAAACAGGTACAGGTACAGAGATACATGCTTTACCTTTGTACATATCCTACCTGAGTGGGAAGCAAGAAGCTATTCCTTAGCCCAGCCTTTCTCAAACTTTCACCATGTAGAAACCTCTGAATGAATTTTCAGGTCTCAGGGAACCCCTGCGTAAAAATCATTAGATCTATAGCTCAAAAAGAAGAAGAATAAGAAGCTCGCCCCCTCCACCCCAAATCACAAACTCTTGCAGAGAACCTTGGTTGAAAAACCTTGCTGTTGGCTCTTACACCCCTTCCAAAATCATCACCACTCCTAGCAAGGTCTTTTGGGGCTTTTATATCCCTGCTGTAAGGGAGCAGGGAAAGGATAAAATGACTGGACAGCAGGAATAGCTTCCCATTCCCCTGCAGTCTACTGGAGAGGGAGGCAAATTAACATTTACAAACAGTAGTAGTAGTAGTAGTAATAATAATAATAATAATAATAATAATAATAATAATTTATTTATATTCTTCCTTGTCCCAGGGGAATCAAGGCAGATTACAACAATAAAACATCAAGAACAAAACTACAAAATAATTACAATATAAAATAAAATAATTATAAAATTATTGTAATGTTTCTGTAACAGTAATGATTACAAACATGCAAAAGCATGAAGGCATCCTGAGAAATTCAGTGCCCTGTTCCTAATAAAGGGGCTTGTGGCCTCACAAAGGATTTGAGGCAAACTAATAATAATAATAAAATTTTATTTGTATCCTGCCCCTCTGAGAACAATCGGGATGGCTAACAAATTAAAAATACATCACATATAAAATCCCTGGTGCCTTCCCCTCCTTAAAAAAGTATTAAATCCAATGCAGAATTTAAAAACAAACAAACAAAAAAGCATACAAGTTAAAAATTGACCAGAAGGTCAACAACATCAGTCAGCAAACAATCAATGGGAGCGACAGTATCTTATTCCCAGACGTTTTTCTGATGCCGGGTTCTCTATTTTGGGAAGGCCTGCTGGAAGAGATCCATCTTAACAGCCCTTTTAAAGCTGTCTAAGGATGTAAGTAGACGGATCTCATCCGGCAGGCCATTCCACAGTCTGGAACTTGTCTTGCTAATGGAATGTAAAGTTTATTTCCTGGACTGAGTATCACAGTACTTACATGACCAAAAGGAGGAGAGGCCCACCTGCATGAATACTCTTCCATATCATCTGAACCGAGAACAACCACAACATAGAATCATAGAAGAGACCACAAGGGCCATCCAGTCCAACCCACTGCCATGCAGGAAATCCAAATCAAAGCATCCCCGACAGATGGCCATCCAGCCTCTGTTAACAACTTCCCAAGGAGGGAGACTCCACTACCTCTGACGGGCGTGTGTTCCATACTGTCGAAACAGGCCCTTACTGTCAGGAAGTTTCTCCTAGTTGAGTGGATCTCTTTTCCTGGAGCTTGCATCCATTGTTCCGGGTCCTGTTCTCTGGAAGCAGAGAAAAACAAGCTTGCTCCCTCCTCAATATGACATCCCTTCAACAATACTTAAAAACAGGGCTATCATGTCAACTCTTAACCTTCTTTCTCCAGGGCTAAACATGCCCGGCGCGCCTAAGGCGTTCCTCATAGGGCATGGTTTCCAGACCATTCACCATTTAGTCACCCTCCTTTGGACACACTCCAGTTTCTCAACGTCTTTTTCTTGACCAAATGCAGAGCTTTGACTAACCTCACTCAATTTTGTCTCTTTCTTTCTCCTTTATTTTAAACACCTTTGCCTGATGAAGAGCAAATGGAGTTTTGAAGGTCATAATGTGCATTTTGAGTCTGCCGTTAAAATTATCACAGTTTTGTGATTTGGGATGATACTGTACTTTGTTATAGGGCCCACACAGGTACCTCTGTATAGTTTACAACAGTAGGTTATTTTGTAGAAGCTCTTCCTTGGTATACCACTGCCTTCAGAGTTAGGTGTTTCAAAGCTCTGCATGATCCAAGTGGGTATATGCATTCTTATTGCAGAAGTTACATTTTCTTGCAATGATAGGAGCAGCTAAAACGAATGAGTGGTTTTATCACACTATACTCTTAAAGTGCTACTCATTCCACTTTGACTCCTCTAGCTGCCTCCTGTTGCATTCTGGGATTTGCCGTTTTAAGGAGGGGTATTTGAGATTCTCAGGCAGATCTGCCTGCGAATTCCTAATACCCCTCCTTTAAAAAACTGCAAATCCCAGAATGCAACAGGAGGCAGCTCGAGCAGTCAAAGTGGGATAGTAGCATTATAGAGTATTGTGTGATAAACATCAGTGTCTTCACTTTGTCTGTTGTAGGGCTGGTCCTCCAGATGGCCTCTTCCCTGCACTCAGTCATGCACAGATGCCCCCAGACAGTAACTTAGATATAGATAAAACATAAAGAGATGCTGCCAGGGAATGCTGAGAAACCCAGGTGCACTTGTAGAAGACTTAACACTGCAAAAGTGCCTTGTGAGTCAATTTTACATTTCTGCCTGATGCATTTCACAATTTATGTTAGCCCGGAAATCTGTGTTGTCAGAACACACGAACCTGGAAATATTATTTCCTGTCCTATATTATTCAGCACTATGGCACTTATTAACAGACAGTTTAGTTCTTCAGATAGTATCTGTATTCTAAAATCCTGTATGAGGAAAAATGACTGTGTATTCCATAGTGTTTACCTCTCTCTCTTTCCCCAAATTATAGGATGTTACAGAACAATCAGCTAAGTCGGATTCCAGCAGAGGCTTTGCGGGATCTTCCAAACCTCCAATCACTGTAAGTTCTTATGGACTGTCATTGCAAGCTGTGGAAACTCTTAAGCAAGTGATTTTCAGCATTTGGGTAGAAATCCAGTAGTATAGTCCTAGGAATGTGAAGGGCATTCTTTCAACCCCATATGACATAAGATACCTGAAATTTTTGAAACTGGAGGTTGGTTTTCCCACAATTACACATTTTTGTAAAGGCTTTTTGAAGGCAGCCTTGTCTTGTAGCACCTTGGTATTGGCTGCCTCTCCTTATCATAATCCCTTTCTGCATAGTTTTGCTCCATTCCCTTCTTTGAAAAAGGAAAACAATGCTGTATTTGAGTTGTAGGAAGTTCAAAATAAGGACTGGGGAGGGGACATTAGGTAAAGTTATCACTGATTTCTGTTCCAGATTTCTCTAACATATGGAGTAGAATTTGGATAAGAAATCATAAATGTAATTATTTGTGGACTATAGACAATTTCAGATGAAGCATAAATAGTTTATAAAGAAATAAATTACCTATCTGTATGGAGCACAATCACACAATATAAGAACACAGTAATGAACACACAACAATCACTGGTATTTTGTTAGATAGTAACCTGTTTGTTTTAGAATAAATTTAGAATTTAGAATAAATTTTCAAATATATTCCACACCATAGCATTCCCATGTCAGCATATGTTAAAGCAGAATTTTTTTTAAATCCAATATAAAATAAACAAAAACACAGTGTATTTAAAACAACCATAAAGCTTACAGTAATTAAAATCTGAGGCATAATATCATAAAATGCACTGTTCTCACTGTCATGAAATGCTAGAGGAATTCTGAGTCAACAACCAGATTGGTGTAAGAGAAACCTGTCCAGCAGATATTCAAGCACAAGATCCAGAGCAAATGGTGGGTTATTTAAAAGTGGGTTAAGGGAGGGATGGCCCAGATTTTCTGCAGGAGTACCCTTCCCACATGTGGTCAGTCCACAGCCAAATTGGTCCTTTGGACCTGAGTCATCTGTACAGGGTGAAGTGAGGGTCAGAGGGACCAGCAGCAAATGGCCCATATGGGCAGGCCCCTAATCTCTGGCATATCTCTCTGATATCAACTTTAGTAAGACAGGAAGCAAAAGAGGAGCATTAATTTAATATAGTTGAAAAGTTAGCATTTAAACATACATTCTGAACACAAAATCATAGAGCTGAAAGGGCTGCCATTGACCACTGAGGCCAACCCCCACATAGACACGTACACCTAATGCAGAAACTCCAGTTATATACATATATCTGGGTTTCCTGTGTTGTTATTAACTAAGAGAAAGTTTCAGTTAGAGGAAGAGCTCAACACTTCTGTTATTCACCATGTTGAGAGGGAAGAAAAAGGAGAAAGAGGAGAGAAAGAAATCTCTGGATCGCAGGCACATGGGAGTTCCTGAAGCCACATGGTATAGTTGCTAGATGCACTGATTATTGATGACAATGCATTTCAATCTGTCGCTGAGCAAATGGGGAAAGTTTGAGAGACAGTGTGAAATAGAATAGAGGCATGACTAAAGCGATAGATTGTTCTAATAGCAAGTAGGAAAGGGTGTGTGGAAAGAATGCTTTACTGGAACAGTATTTTGCTCTCGCTGCGCCAAGAGCCAGCATAGTGTAGTTGCTTAAGTGTTGGACTAGGAATCTGGGAGACTAACTTCAAATCCTCACTCAGCCACAGAAACCCAGTGGGTAACCTTGGGCAAGTTACATTCTCTTAGCCTCAGAGGAAGGCAAACCCTATCTGAACAAATCTCTGGGATAATCTTGGAGTCTACATAGTATATCTCATTGGAATATTTAATCATTTAAGAAGCAACCTGACAATATTCCATAATTCCTTCAAAACTGAACTGACAATACACACAACCTGTCCACCTGCCCCTCCAAAACAACATTGTTTCAATGTTGAACAAATGTGGCCTCCCAGAGGCTTAAGAACAACAGTTCCCATAGAACTGTTAGAACTGCTGGCCAAATATATATATATAGAGAGAGAGAAAGAGCAAAGTAGCCCAGTTTGGTTTAATAACTCCTGTTAGAGTCATACTAGAGGAAATCATTCTTTAATGTTGTTCCATGGTAATCCACTTTGATTCATTAGCCTCCACTGAATGCTGACCCAGCCTGGTGTAGTGTTCTGCATGTTGAACTAGGATTCCAGAACAAACAGGGCTGAATTCCTGCTCATTTGAATGGGGCTCATGCACGCAGCGGTGCAGTGGTGGTGCACGCACCACAGGCACACACCCCATTCATTCGAATGGGACGCATCACACCTTGCGCCACATGCACTCCCGCACGGCTCTACATGAGTTTGAGCGTATGCTCAAATCCACATATGATGCAGGTGCACTGTACACACAAATAAAAATGCTGTCTGGAATATATAAACGTGATCTTGAAAGATTTGAAATATAATGACAGATAGCTTGTCTGATTTCATGTCAAGTCATTTTCATTAATACATTAGTAATCTAATGCCTCTGTGAATCCTATTGCAAACAGCTCTCCTTGTAATTTCCTTTTCCCATACCTCTATGGTTAAAACCACCCAACCTAAAAATGGTTTTATATTTTAGCTGTGGGAAGTTTGCTGCCTCTGAGGATGGCTAGGTCATGAAGAAACTCAGCAAATTAGTTTTTGAGTCATTTTGATTTCTGAAGGGGGCATGTGCTTGATGCAGGAACTGGTTTCTCAAAGCAAATGGTGCTGCCTATTTGAAGATGAAATCTTATTCATTTTCTTGCATGAACTCTTAAAAAGCAACTCTTAAAAAGCAATATGAAGGAAGTGATTCTGAGCTTTCTTTTCCAGTCGTGTGGTCTGGATAGCATCCAAGCATATGACACATCTACTTTTCCCATCAAATTATTATCTGAAATGTGATGGCTGAAATTGAATGTTTAACACTGCCAGGATATGGGGAGCCTTTAATTTATTCCGCTGCAGAAGGGACAGAGAACCGATGGACCTTCAGATGTTGCAGTGTTTTATACAGACAGTCCCTTACTATTGCTGACTGGAACTAGTGTGAGGTGCAGGACCAAACGTTTAGATGGCCAAAGGTTTTTTTTCACTCTTGTACTAAAGTGTATTAACATGAGCAGTGCCACCCTGTACAATGGATAGGGCAAACAGTAATCATAAAAATCCAAACTAGCACTACTCAGGATTCTGTATAATAGTATGGTGGCAATAGCAATCACAATGAGGTGGGGTTCTCCAGTCTTTGTTTCCATGTAGTCTAGTACTGTAGTAGCCATCTTCTGTAGCCATCAGCTGCACACAAGGCTGATATTCAATACTGCAGTTATGCATTTGTAATTTAGGACTTTATCATATGGAGGCAAATTGGTTAGATCCTGTGCAGAAATGGGATTTTAAAATCTGCTTTTGCAGATTGTATTTCAAATGCATTGACAAAAGTAAATAACACCTGAACGTAAAAAGGAACGGGTTTTGTGACTCTACGTTCAGATTACTGTCATGTTATTTCTCACTTATGCAGACATTGTCTGAAAAACTGTCTGCTTCTGTGGATTATTTCTAATTTGTGTTTGGGTTAACCCTGAATGGCGTGTGAAAAATAACCCACTTTTGTGGGGGGGGGGGTCACTTTAATACAAATTTTTGCATGGGATCTGTCCCATGTGATAAACTTCCTAGAATTATGGAGCTACATAAATGCTAAGGCCACCTTAAGATCCAGCTGCTGGATCAGGCAAAGGATGTCTGTTCAGTTTCTAATCAGGGTGCAATGAGGATGTTTCTTCCTCCTCTCTCACCATCAACCAAGCATGTAACAATCAGAAACAGGACCCCTCTCAAAAGTCCTTGTTGGAGCCCCACTCACTGGTGGGAGGGAGGTGGAAACATTGTCCTTTTTAAGGTGGGCTGCGGGGTATCCAATTAAAAGGCATTACTTATTTATGCTGGCATAACTTAAGTAGCTGACCTAAGATTCTACTAGTCAAGGGAAAGTGTCAATGCTAAATTGACTGCTCTGAGGAGAGTAAAGTCTAATACAGGCGTCGGCAACCTACGGCCTGCGGGCCTGATCCGGCCCGCTGAGGCCTTCCTGCCGGCCCCTGCGCAGTCCTGCCGCCGATTGCCCCCATTTTTGCACCGCTATGGCGCCATTTTGTTTTTCAAAATGGCGGCCGAAGTCTTGCGTGACCTCAGGATGGCAAAGGTCACGTGAGACTTGGCTGCCATTTTGAAAAACAAAATGGCGTCGGCCCTCTAGGAGGCCTGGTGCAGCCCCTAGAGCACTCCAACAGGGCTCCAGGGGCTGCAGCAGGCCTGCAGCGGGCTCCACCTCGCCCTCCACCCTCCTCCTCCTCCTCCCTAAGAGCGGGGAAAGGAGGAGGAGGCAGAAGGAGTACAGAGCGAGGGAGAAAGGGAGCCAGGGAGCCAGGGAGCCAGAGCCGCAGCCACAGCTGCAGCCACAGCGAGGTGAGAGGTTGGTTCATTGGGGGAGGGGCTTAGCTGAAGCTACACCAACTACTTGTGGCTTTCTGGGTTCAAACAGTGCATTCTTTCTGCCTGTTATTTTGAATTGCATTTTAGTAATTTCCATGCTTGTAACATTATTATTATTATTATTATTATTATTATTATTATTACTACTACTACTACTACTACTACTTGCCCTGGGTGTTCTATGTGCAAAATCCCCTCTCAGCACGTTGTGCTTTTCTGCGTCCACATACTGCCGTTGGGGTGAGTGGGGTAGGGCCATCTGCGGATGCTCAAATCAATGGATGACAAGCCCATGGTTAGCGAGAGTGGACTGTAACATTATCAGAACTGTTGCAAGTGCCCAGGCCATGGAGGGCAACTTACTGTCTGCCTACCTAAGGATACAGCTGCAGACATTTCTGGTATCAAAGAATATTTTCAGACTTCGATATATACAAGAACTGCCACCATGTGGTGTGCTGTCTGTACCTATGGATGGACCAACCAAACATGACATCCTTTGTGCAATTACATCTCCTGAAATTACTGGGACATCTACATGTACCACGGGCTTCTAAAAATACAAATAAATGAGCACAGCAGTAGAGAAAATAAAGCCTGAACTTAACTGGAAGCCAAGATGACTAAAATGAGTAGTTTGGACATATCATAAGAAGCCATGGCTCATAAGAAAAGACAATAATACTTGGAAAGGTAGAAGGCAATAGGAAAAAAGGAAGACCACATTACAAGCAGGTAGACTCAATCAAGAAAGCAATCTGCAAGACCTGAGTCTTGATAACAGGGTGGCTTAGAGATCTCTCATTCGTAGGCCTGCCATAAGTCAAACTTGATCTGACAGCAATTAACAACAACAGTCAACTGGAGGCAATCTAAATGTGAACCAGCCCAGAGATACATTTTACATGATAAACAGTTACCCACCATCTGTTTCTTTGCTGCATCCTCCTCCTGAATAAAAGAATCTACAGCTCCTCTGTTCTTCTCTCAACAGTGGCCCCATTCATACTGGCCTAAAAGACATGGAGGGAACTGGGATGATCCGGATGCCCCTCCCCCGAATCGCTCCGTTAGCAAGTGCCCACTACAAATTGAAATCGAATGCATTTTGACAGAAATCGAATGCATTCTGTAGATTGGCCGCTGCCAATCAAGCTATCGTCATGGTGACGTTTGCAGGGCATCGGGGGGAAGTGTCCTCCCTTTTTAAAGAGCCAGGCACAGGGGTTTCAGCGGCTGAAGCAGGGAGAGAGATGCCTCTCTCTCTCTTTTTTTTTTATAAACCTGTGGGCTTTTGGGTCAGATCTGCCCCTGTCCCAGGCAAAGGATGGGATTGCCATGCATTTTTTTTATGCTTTTAAAAGCAACATTAGCTTTCCCTTTGCTTCCCTTGCTGTATCTGCTCAAGAAGACAAATCATGCGCATATTTGCTCAAAAAAAATTGTTAAAAATGTAACATTGATTGTTTGCAACATTTGTAGCTTCTCCCTCTGCAGAAAGCAAGTGCAAGCCTGGCTCCATCTGCCTCTGGAATATAAACCATGCGCATGTTCGCTCAAAAAAAATTGTTAAAAATGAAACATACATTCTGGAATATAAACAATGTGCATGTTCGCTAAAAAAAAATTGTTTTAAATTTAAAAAGGGGGGGGGTTGCCTGACGAGCTCCGTTCATGACCTGATTTTTTCCTCCTGCAAGGGAAGGAATGCCCAGCGACAGAGGGCTTTGGACAGGGGATGCAGGGAAAAGAGGCTCCTAAAGAATGCCTTCCCTTGCTCCCTTCTGCCCAGGGCTCTTTCCTCCTCCCCCTCCCCTCCGATGAGGGGAGGAAATGCCTTGCCCTTTGCCCACCCTCTGACCTAAATCCCTCCCTCAATTTGCCTCGATCGTGATCGAGGCCAAAGTTCTCATTCCCAGGACCCGGGGTTTTTAAAAAGAAACGGTATTTGCGCCGATTTCAAAAGACCCGCGCTAGGGGCCATTTAACACGGAACGGGTGTGCAAGCCCCGGATTCGCTTGTGTGAGATTCGGGGTGAGTAGGAACTTCACGTGATTGAATCGGTTTCAGAACCGATTTTTTTTGTAATGTGAATGGGCCCAGTGTCAATTTTCCTCCTAAATCCAGATTTAATAGAGAAAAAAACACTGTTTGAGAGCTCATTGCCCTCATTAAGTCTAATCAGACTAGTGGTTATTAGGATAAATTAGGTCTGATTTGAGAGAGATGAAAAGTTGTTGAGTAAACGGTTTCCTCCTTAGCAGGCTGCTTTATAAGTTAAGGTAGATCTAAAGCTAAATAAATAAAGCTAAGCTGATTTCATCAAGGCTGCCAATACTTCTTTATTTACAATGGTCTTATGCCAAATATCTTTCTACTATTTCTATATCTTCTCAGGAATGGTCATTATACTTCAGGAAAGACTAGCTTCTGTGTGAAGGCCTCTCCCCACTTTCAGTATCTATGAGTAATTTCCCATAAGTCTAAGTTTATTGCCAACTTCGAACATCTATATATCACTACAAATGATCTCTAAATATTACAAGTTTTGTGGGGATCTGAGTCGCTTGTTTATATTGCCCAGAGGCTGCAGTTTTTCCATTTGCCCTGAGTTATAGGACTCGTATGTAATTTCACAGAATGGTAACTGACTGCCTAAAAATCAAGCAGCACTTCATAAAGCATTCATCACTGATGTGGGAATTAGAAGGCTTGCAGGTTGGGGGCAAGGGCAGGTAGATGACACAAAGAAGAATTGTACAGTGTCGCCTTCAGTGTTCCTTTGCATAATGTTCCTGTGTTCAAAGTGACCAAAAATATTCCTTCCTTCATTTATGCTTTAGTGTGTCAAATCAGCAGAGGGAAAGTCAACTCTGACTTGAGCTCCAAAGCATCAAATTAAAAATAATGCTAATGTTTTAAAATCTTACACATCTGAGGCAGTGATTCCCAAAGTGATTGGTACACCCCGCCCTGGGGGTAATGGAAGGATCCAGGGGGGTAGTGAGGTAGAAAGCAGGCAGTAGGGAGTCAGTGAGGGGGAAAGGGGGCAGCGGGGGGGGGGGCTTCAGTCAAAGTATTGGTGTGCAGGAAAGACAAGAGGAACCAGCAGCCTTTAGGACCATAGTGGGGATGAAAATTGCATTAAACTTCTTTTCAGGGTCCCTAGAAAACCACCACACAGTCTTGCTGATCATTTTGAGTAGTGCTGTCTCCTGCTCTTTGCCTGCCCATATGAGCTCACTCCCTTACTGGCATCTTTCGCTAGTAGTGGCAATTAAGAAACTTGTGCAAGGCCTGGGCACAGGGCATCACTTCTGTGGCTCAGAGTGGCACCATTTTGGGGGAGACTAGGGAGTTTATCAGACGCGAGTTTTTGGCAATTTTTCCTGCCTATCACGCAATGTTAGCGTCACCAACGTTGCTCAATAACGTGAAAGCACGATGTTCTTCCAGACGCCATTCATTTCTATGGGAGCCCATTGTGCAATGCTCCCGTAGTTTAAGTGTCATTCCTCCCCTTTTTGGGCATTGCAGGCAAAAGTGGAAGCCAGGCCATGGTCTCCCGTTATCTTGCGAAATGTGTTGCGAAATGGTTTGGTGTGGTAGGCAGCAGCGCAACGCAACACTAAAGTTACTGATTGCAAAGTTCCCATGATGCTGGGCTGCTTTTTGACCCCATTCCCTTCTGGTGGCCTTCCTTTTTCAGGACAACCCCTTGGAGGGGGGGTTGCCTTGTCTTGCATGTAAGGAAACCCTTGGGGTCATCCATCCCTGCCCCATTCCTCTGTCCTGCATGGACACCTGGGGGGCTGCACATGCAAGGGGTCCCTAGGGGTCATCCATTCCAGCCCCATTCCTCTGTTCTGCATGGACACCAAGTAGGCTGTAAATGAAAGGGGCCCCAAGGGGTCATCCATCCCAGCCCCATTCCTCGGTCCTGCATGGACACCTGGAGGGATTGCAAATGAAAGGGGCCCCTAGGGGTCATCCATTCCAGCCCCATTCCTCCGTCCTGCAAGGACACCTAGCAGGCGGCAAATAAAAGGGTCCCCTAGGGGTCATCCATCCCAGCCCCATTCCTTGGTCCTGCATGGACACCTGGGGGGGTTGCAAATGAAAGGGTCCCCTAGGGGTCATCCATTCCAGCCCCATTCCTCCATCCTGCAAGGACACCTAGGAGGCGGCAAATGAAAGATGCCCTTAGGGGTCATCTATCCCAGCCCCATTCCTCCATCCTCCAAGGACACCTAGGAGGCTGCAAATGAAAGGGGTCCCTAAGGGTCATCCATTCCATCCCTATTCCTCTGTCCTGCATGGACACTAGGAGGCTGTAAATGAAAGGGGCCCCTAGGGGTCATCCAAAGAGCGGCAGCGCTGAGAGAACAAGGGAACCTCCAAGCTGCGAGGTTATTTATTTGAAAAAATAACTAAAAATCAAGACGGGTGTATATATTTAATTATAAAAATAATGAAAAAATAAATAAAAATCAAGGCAGGGGTGTATATATTTAATAATAAAAATAATGGGAAAAAATAAAAATAAAGACAGAGATGTGTATATTTAATAATAAAAATAATGCATCCTGTATCCCCTCTCAGTGCCACCCCAGAATGCCTCTTGCACTAATAATAATAATAATAATAATAATAATAATAATAATAATAATAATAATTTCATTACCGTAAATGCCAGAAAAGGATGCAATTGTCATGCATTCTTTTATGATTTTTAAAAGCAATTCAGAGCTGTCCCTGAATTCCTCGCAAAAGCATGTATCGTTTTGCCAATTGCCCAATTGACAAAAGCAACAAATGTAACATTTGATTGTAACATTCGCATTTTAGCATGGATTCTCCAAGGAAAAAAGTGCCCTTTTATTGTTCCCTTTCACTTTTATTAGCTGACTTCCCCCAAAGGGATACTGTTGCAAAGGGCATATATATATACACACACACACACACACACACACACACACATATTCCTCAGGAAAAAACAAAACAAAACATGCGCTCATTTTGCCAAAAATAGTTTATTTAAAAAGGGAGGAAAGTGCCTAATAGGAGCTCTGTTCATGCCCCGCCTTTGACCTGACCTGAACTACCCCCTTTCCTCCTGCTTACACTTTGCCATTGCCTTCCACTGAGGCTGAGACAGAGTGACCTGTCAGTTCCAACTGACCCATGGAATCAGTTGGGATTAAAATGGAAATGCAGCGCAGGCATTCTGACTGTAATAATAAATAAAATAAATAAAAAATTTATTTATATACCGCTTTTCTAAAAAATCAAAGCGGTTAACAACAAGTGCAATTCACAACAATAAAGCAACATCAAACATTAAAAACATTTACATCATCTCATAAGCAACAATAACATCAATAGCAATAAAAACCAAAACACATGACAGCTCAACAATGCTGTCTGGAGGAGAAGGGGAGCATCACAGGAGTCAGGAGTCAGGAGTCAGGGTATGCCTGCTCGAAAAGGTGTGTTTTCAACCCCTTCTTGAAGCGGTCTAAGGAGGTGGCCGAGCGGAGCTCGTTGGGAAGCGAGTTCCAGAGTTTTGGGGCCGAGCTGGAGAAGACCCTCTGGGTGGTGGTAGCCAATCTGACCTCTGGAACCTTCAATAAATGCTTCCCGGCAGATCTGAGTGCGCGGGGTGGATTGTATGGGGAGAGGCGGTCCTCTAAGTACCCTGGGCCCAAGTCATTTAGGGCTTTATAGGTGATAATCAACACCTTGTATTGCGCCCGGAAGTGAATAGGCAGCCAATGAAGGTCTTTAAGGACCGGTGTTATGTGACTGGCCCTGGATGTGCCAGTGACCAGTCTTGCTGCCATATTCTGCACCAGTTGCAGCTTCCGGGTATGGTACAAGGATTGCCCCATGTAGAGCGCATTGCAGAAATCCAAACGAGAGGTTAGCAGAGCGTGTACTACTGTTTCAAGGTCCCCCCGGCCCAGGTAGGGACGCAGCTGGAGTATCAGCCGAAGCTGATAACAGGTGCTCCTGACCATTGCATCCACCTGAGATGTTAGGTGGAGTGACGAGTCAAGGAGCACCCCCAGCATATAACACAAACAACAACAACAACAACAACAACAATAATAATGGCGCTTAAGTTCCAGGAGCAAGAAGAAAGCAAGCACCCCAAAAATCATGTGCATAAATTGTCAAAAGAGGCTGCTCCTGCTGCATCCATTTCCCTACATCCCCATCTTTTTCTCCACAGCCCTATTTCCGTGGGCAATCCTCCTCCTCCTCTTCCTTCCTTCCTTCCGATCCTCACCTCCCTCTGAGCTGCCCTGGGTCCTTCATCCTCCTCCTCCTGCTCCATTATAGAATGCCCTCCGTGGCTCCTTTCTTCCCACGGCTCCTTCCTCCTCCTCATCCTCCTCCATCACTTTCTCCACTCCCCCCCCCACCAAAAGCCACCCTGATTTCCACTTTGCCTTCTGTCACTCTTTGCATCCAGATTCCCCTTTTTCCTTCGGCTCTTTCCTTCTCCCCCTCCCCTCCGCTAAATAGAACCCTAAAGATGGGGGGGACCCCTTCGCTCCCCCGGAAGCACAAAGGTCATGATGCCACCAAAGCCTCCAAAGGGCATGCGCAAGGATTTTGATGAGAAATGCTCGACAGAAACGGAAGGCGCTGGTGTAGTAGACAGTTCCGCTATGCATGGTTTCGGATCATGCAAATTGTAGCACTAACATAACGTTACGGGGGAATGACGGAAAAGCAAGCAATGTGGTAAGACATCACGTGAAACAGTCATTTCGCAACGTTCTTTACATTTCCATAGCACAATTTCAGGGTCCAAAACTTGAGTCTGATAAACTCCTAGGTCAAAGAGAGCACATGGTGGCAGAGAAGAAGTTGCAGCAAAAAGAGCTTTCAGATTTGGGACCCTGCTTAAGCTTTGTGAGTCTCAAGTTGCACTGCCTCCCCTGCTTTCTTTCATCAGACAGAGTGAGAGAAGAGGTAGCAAAATAAACAAATTTTTTGTTGGATAGTGGACACTTGAAGCTGTGCAGGGAAGATATGTCTCTGGGGAAGCAGTATCTGTGCTTGATCCTTGTAAAGAGTCCTTTGCCTAGGAGTGGCTCTTGTTAAAATCTCTCCCTTTCCAGCCCACACCAGTCTCCAGTCCAGAGCATGTGGCCTCTGCAAGCCCCAAACATACACACTGGCTGCACCTTTCTCTGCCCCGATGAAGGATTGAGAATCCCTCTTCTCCCTTGCACCTGGTCACCTTGGTAGCACAAACCTTGATTTCATCTTTTATATAGGAGACACGATTTTACTACAGCATTGTATTTAATAAAATAAAATAAATATTTTTTTTATTTCTATCCTGCTTTTTGCCAAGCAATCAAAGTGGCGTACAACAAGTTAAAATACAACCATATATACATAGTACCCCCCCCAAAACAAGATTAAACTGTATAAAATTAAAAACTACACATTAAAAACCAACTAATCCAAAAAATTAATCATCATGGGCAGAGTTCACTAGATGGGATTTGAGCATCCATGGATTTTGATATCCACTGGGGTCCTGAAACCAATCCCCAGCAGATACCAAGGTATCTCCAATTATTGTCAGGGAGCTGACTCAGCTTCCCCCCACTCTGAACCCTATTTTAGAACCAACTAAGGCCTGCTGTGATGAGTTTAACAACTTCTTCACAGATAAAATCTCTCGGATAAGGGCTGATCTCGACGCTGGCATTTCATCAGAAATAACAAGAGAGGTGTCCAGAGCTTCCGTGGACTCTGTTATACTGGATCACTTTGAGTTTGTACATAACGATGAAGTGGACAAGATTCTTGGAAGTGTTAAGAAGACGACATGCTCTCTCGATCCCTGTCCTTCTTGGCTGACCGCCCAGGGTGGGAATGCTGTAATATTGTTGTTACAACGTATAATCAATGCATCCTTCAGGGAGGGAAAATTTCCATCAAGTTTAAAGCTAGCGACAGTTAAACCGTTGCTTTAAAAAACCTCCCTAGACCCCCTGGCAAGGAATAACTACAGACCGGTCTCATTGTTGCCATTTCAGTGTAAGGTGATCGAGAGAGCGGTCGCCTTCCAACTCCAAGCAGTCTTGGATGAAACCGATTATCTGGACCCATTTCAAACTGGCTTCAGAGCGGGATATGGAGTTGAGTCTGCCATGGTCGCCTTAGTTGATGATCTCCGTCTGGGCATCGACAGGGGAAGTGTGACCTGGTTGGTGCTTTTGGACATCTCAGCGGCTTTCGATATCATAGACCATGGTATCCTTCTGGAATGCCTGGGAGAGTTGGGTATCAGGGGCACTGCGCTCCAGTGGTTCCGTTCCTACCTCTCAGGCAGATTCCAGATGGTGCAGTTGGGGGACACTTGCTCTTCTAAGAGGGAACTCACATCTGGTGTCCCTCAGGGAGCTATTTTGTCCCCCACTTTGTTCAACATTTACATGAAACCGCTGGGAGAGATCATCTGGAGACACGGGGCACGGTGTTATCAGTATGCCGATGACACCCAAATATGTTTCTCTGTGTCTCAGACTGATGCAATGACTAAGGATGGCATCTCTCCTCTGAATGCCTGCCTGGAGTCGGTAATGGGCTGGATGAGGGAAAACAAACTCAGTTTGAATCCAGAGAAAATGGAAGTACTGGTGATAGGCTCCCCAGGCCCGGGGAGGGAAGTTTATCCACCTGTCCTGAATGGGCTCACACTTCCCCTGAAGGACCAAGTTCGCAGTCTAGGGGTACTTCTGGACTCGTCTCTGAAGTTGACATCTCAAGTAGATGCAACGGTCAGAAGTGCTTACTATGAACTTCGGTTGATACGCCAACTGCGACCCTACCTGGGCCAAAGGGACCCTGAAACTGTGGTACATGCTCTGGTAACCTCTTGTCTAGATTTCTGTAATGCGCTCTACGTGGGGCTACCCTTGTACCAAGCCCGGAAGCTTCAGTTAGTACAAAATATGGCAGCCAGACTGGTCACCAGTACGTCTAGGTTTGACCATATAACACCTATTTTAAAAGACCTCCACTGGCTGCCCATTCGCTTCCGAGCACAATACAAGGTGTTGGTTATTACCTATAAAGCCCTACATGGCTTGGGCCTGAGTTACTTGAGGGACCTCATCTCCCCATATAATCCACCCCGCACACTCAGAACAACTGGGAAGAACTTGCTGGAAATTCCATCTTCTAAATCTGTTATTACTTCCCAGATGGCCTTTTCAGTGATGGCCCCACGAATCTGGAATAGCCTTCCCGAGGAGCTCTGTTTGACGACCCCCCTAGAAACATTTTTAAAAAGGCTTAAAACCTTCCTTTTTTGTCAAGCCTTCCCCCCCTGATAAATGAAGTTGTGTATGTTGATGCCATTGATTCCCTGCCTTACCTTGCTGTATGACTGTGTTTTAAATTTTGTATAATTGGTTTTTATCTAGAGATGTTTTGTAACTTTTTTTATGGTTGTAATGGTTTTCTACAGTTGTAAACTGCTTTGATCTGTGGAAAAGCAGTATACAAATAAAATTTATTGGTATAATTATTATTATTGGTGCAATTAATTACAATAGCAGCAGCATCTGGCATTGCAGCTTCTGCTCTAAAGAGAGGTAAAAAGTCAGAGAACAAACCAGCACACTGTGGTTAAATGGTGGGAGGGACATGTTAGAAAGAAATGGAGGGTTTTGTGCAATCCTTCTACTTTTTATTGAGGAAGAACATTCCTTGCTCAGTTTTCTGAGTTTCATCTTCAATCTGCAAAAATGGAAGAAGGATTAGAAGAAATGCAGCTACACCTGACAGGAAATTTCTAAGCTACATCTTGGATGCCAAGTCTTATTTAAAGCAGTAATCCAGTTGTGATTCTCTGGCAGGGTGTCTGTCTACCAGCAGCATTTATAGGTGTGGTAACAATACACTTGGAGTACTCTGACAGAGTCGTGTGGCAGGCTAATTAACAACTTTGTGGTTACAAGCTCTTACGTAAACCAAATGGGTACACTGCCTTTTTCTCTGCCAGCCAAAACCAAGCCAAAATTTTTCAAAGCAAGCAAGTCCTAGAAATTATAATTGCTGCTTTTACAGCAATAATGTGAAAAATTAAAATCCTGAAAGGATTTAAGGATCAGGACCAAAAAAAAATGTTTTTCAGATAAAAACAAAAAATGAAGGAAGTAACTTGTATTTTTGTCTAGAAAACTTGAGTTTCCCTCTAGGATGAACAACTAACATCTGTTTTCAGTCTGTATTCATTTTACATATGTTCACCATTAATCTGCATATTCTAAAAGCAATGTATGAAAAATAATATTTAAATAGTATTTTAAATACATCTTCTCATGAAATATACTTATCTAAATGCCCTTTTTCTCAAAGTATGCATTTATCAACACTTTTTACCCAAAAATATACGTTGTGTGTGCATTCTGCATCATTAAAAAAGAATGAAAATCTGAAAAAGGTGCTCTGAGACACATTGGTCTAGGAGGTGCAGATCAAGTTGGTTTGTTTCAAAATGGAGGAAGAATGAAATCACTGAGCTTCCCTACTTTGTTCCAAATATATAAACTTAGCATGTGGTTTCGTCTGTTCATTTTCACAACAATGAGACCTGACAGTGTGAAATTATTTGATTGCTTCACATAGCTAATTCGCAGGTCTTATTTATTTGAAATGCTATTGTTATGGCTGAGCTTTAACATTCACTGCTCATTCAAATTCATATCTCAAATTATTTACAAATGCAACTGTATCTGGGCTTATTTATTGTATTTATTTCACTGTTCGTTTATTTCAGCTGTTGTGATGTGCTAGGTATAAAGGATGCTAGTTTTCCTGGTGGATTAATTACTGTGAAATGCTTTCGATATATATATATATATATATAGAGAGAGAGAGAGAGAGAGAGAGAGATACGACTGCCATGGACATCAAGTGATTTATGATAATAATAATATAATAAAATTTATTTATATCCCACTCCTCTACGAAACTCAACCAAGGTATTTAAAATATATATACCAAAATTATTCAATCCCACCCACCCCTTAAAATACAATTAAACAATTAAGAATTAAAACATGTTAAAACGTGTTTTTAAAAAATTCATTATAATAACAATAAACAATGATGGAGAGTGGACAGTGGTCATAGCAGGACATAGCTAACTTTCCATATTTTAGTGGCCAGGAGTTCATTAAGGGAAGGCCTGCTGGAAGAGATCTGTCTTATCAGCTTTCTTGAAGCTGTTTAGAGTGGCAATATGATGGATCTCGTCCGGCTAGGGATGCCATATCCCGGTGGTCGCCAGGAAAATCCCACTTTTGGGGGCCCCTCCCGTTCCCGGCCCGGTTTGGCCCCCAGCCATGCATTTGTCCCGGTCCGGAGCCCACTCCTGCGGCCATTGCCGCTGCCACTAATGCGGTTGGTCGCGGCGCCAACCCACCTCCTCCTTCCCTTCCTTGACTGGTGGGCAGCGCCAACCCACCTCCTCCTCAGGCTCCACCTTCCTCCTCCTTCTCGGTGGCAGCAGCGCCGCCGCCGCACCTCCCGCACCAGGGCTTTTCCGCCCGCGCACGCGGGGGGCTCTAAAGCAGGAGCTCGTCCCCTGCTTTCTTGCCAGCCAGCCATTGGCCAGCTGGCCAAAGGGGATGGGCTCCTCAGCGCGTGCCGCCTGGGTCTCAGCAGGGGACAGCGGCAGCACGCGCGCCTGCCCTGCTTCCCTGCATGCGCACGCGCGCGCGTGTGAGCCTAAAGAGGAGGAGGACGAGGAGGGGGGGAGCAGGAGGAGGAAAGGTGAGTCAGTGGCCATTAGGTCTGCCTTGGGCTTTTTGGGTTTTTTAATTAATTTTTAAAAATATAAAATACTTATTTTATTTTATTTTATTAATTTTATTATTGCTGGTTTTATATTTTATTTCATTAATTTTAATTATTTCTTGTTTTTATTTTATTAATTTTTATTATTTCTTGTTTTTTTATTTTATTAATTTTTATTATTGCTTTTTCTCATTATTTTTATTATTCAATATATACACCCCGTCTTGTTTTTTATTTATTTTTTCATTATTTTTATTATTAAATATATACACACCTGTCTTGATTTTTATTTATTTTTTCATTATTTTTATTATTAAATATATACACCCCGTCTTGATTTTTATTTATTTTTTCATTATTTTTATTATTAAATATACAAATATGGCCAGAAAGGGAAGTCCATTTCTGCCATCTGTCTAGGAATAATGCCGAAATGTCCTCCATTTTGATCATGCCTTAGAAACATGCATTTAGATTAACATTTTTTAAAAATCATCAAATTTTTTCCCGTGTCCTCCATTTTTATAAAAATGTGTCCTACTTTTGTCCTACATTTGTCCCGGTTTGGAGGTCCTGGCTTATGGCAACCCTACGTTCATCAGGCCATTCCATAATCAGAGAGCGATAGCCAAAAAGGTCCTCTGGGTGGTGGTAGACAATCTAGTTCTTAAAGGCTGTAACAAACTCCTCCCAGAGAACCTGAGTGCATGGAGGGGGGATTATATGGAAGGAGGTGGTCTCAAAGATAGTTTGTACCCAGGCCATTTAAGGCTTTATAGGTAATAACCAACACCTTGTACTGAGCCCAGAAAGTGATAGGCAGCCAGTGAGGCAATTTTAAAATTGGTGTTATGTGGTCTTTTCAAGATGTTCCTGAGATGAATCTGGCTGCCATGTTCTGTAGTAATTGAAGTTTCCAGGTCAGGCATAAGGGTAGCCACATGTAGAGTGCATTACAGAAATCCAGACAGGAGATTACCAGAGCATGTATCACGGTTTCAAGGTCCCTGACTTCCAGAAAAGGGTGTAGATGGCGTATCAGCCAAAGCAGATCTGCCAGTAGCTCATTGGAAACATATTGTGCCACAAATTGTGCCTTCAAACTTATTTTTTTTAAAAAACAGACAATATTGATGATGATGATGATGATGATGATGACGATGATGATGATGATAACAAAATTTCATTTTTATCCCGACTCTCCATCAGCTCGAGGTGGCTTAAAACAGAATAAAAATACAACAATACAAAATAAAACCAAATTATCCCTCCCACCAACACAACAATTTAAAATTCTCCTATCACAATAAAATAACATCCAATCATTAAAACAATCAGACAGCAACAAAGAGATGGGTGTCCTGGGATATTCCATACAGGGGTCCATATCAATGGGTGACTGAGTGAGTTATTCTGGGAAAGCCTGTCGGAAGAGATCCGTCTTTTTGAATCTGTCAAGATTGGTAATGTTTCGGATCTCTTCCCACAGGCCATTCCATAGTTTGGGAGTGGCAGCTGAGAAGGCCCTTTGGGTAACCACAGCCAGCCTGGTCTTCATTGGCTGCAGTAGGTTTTTCCCAGAGGACCTAATTATTGAAAATATTGAGACTTCCCTGTTCTCTGCATATTCATTGGTTTGCATCCAGATTCTTTCTTGAAATATGAATTTCTTTCTCTCTTTCTCTCCCTCCCTCCCTTTCTTTGCCTCCACTTTTCTTAATCATCCAATCTCATACAACTTTTCAGAAATTGATTTTTGCCCATTTCCACTTAGGAAATTATCACAAGAGCCCCATTCTCAGTTCAATCGCACTAGTCAAAGAAAACAGGAACATGCCAATTTGCAAGCAGCCATTATTGCACTTCTTTGCAATAGCATAGCTGGGGCTGTTTCTACCATCGCACTCTCTTCCACACTGCCCCTTAACCCCTTTTCTCTGCCCTATGCCCTATCCAGTTTGCCTCTAATTATTTGTAATAATTAAGATCAGATTACAAATGATCCTCAACTGGAGGTGCTCAAAGAGTTGCAAGGAATCTCATTGCTTTCATATTTGAAGTTCAGCACTATAGGGACAAGTATTCACTAACCAGTCTGACTGGAATGGAGGTGAAGTGCAGAGACTTGTTCTCCCCACAGTTGCACCTCTGAACTGCAGTGGGATATCAAAGACAAGTCCTCATCTTTTACATTAATGTCAGTCACCAGTTGAGACTGGCCAGCTCCACTTACTGTTTTGTGGTTTGTTTAGATATTTCAACCACAATTCTCAAGTGATTTTTGCTACTGCAGCTTCACATGTACACATATGCACTGTTGGAATCTGAGCCATAAATGCCTGAACAGGAAAAGGATCTTGGAGTTGGGGTAAATAGCTCAATGCAAATTTTCACCAGTGAAAAGTTCACTGTTGAAAGCGGGAGGAGGCAAATTCCATGTTAGTTGCAATTAGAAAATAAAATTGCCAATATCATGCTACCCTTTTACAAATGTATGGTGCAACCCCACAGAATCACAGAGTTGGAAGGGACTGCTAGGGCCATCTAATCCAACCCCATACCACACAGGAATTCTGCATATAGTTCTGGTCATTACACTTTTACAAAAAGTTATTTTTAGCTGAAAGGGGTTCAGAAAAGGGGCAACTAAAATGATCAAGGGTCTGGATCAACAGCCCTATGAGGAAAAGTTACAAAGTTTGTGTTGCTTAGTTTAGGGGGGAAATATGATTAAGGGGAGACATGATAGAGATGTATACACTTAAGCATAATGAGGAGAAAGTAGATTGGGAGAATCTCCGCTCTACAAATAACACTAGAACCAGGATTCACCAACTGGATGGAAAGTTCAGGACACATAACAGGAAGTACATCTTCATATAGCATGTGTTAAAGTGTGGGACTCCTGACTCTGCCATAAGATGTAATTATGATGGGTGGCTATAAAAAGGAACAGCATAAATTCATGCATCAGTGGCAACTGGTTAGGATTCTAGGAGCTGCAGTCCAAAAAAGTGATGTTTCCAAATTCTGGGAATAAACAAATGGGTCCTTGAACAGATCAAGCCTGAAATCTCCTTGGAAGCTAAGATAATCAAACTGAGGCTGTTGTACTTTGGTCACATCATGAGAAGGCATGCCTCATTAGAAAAGTCACTAATGCTAGGAAAAGTAGAAGATAGTAGAAAGAGAGGAAGACCACATGCCACATGAATAGACTCAATCACGGAGGTCATGGACATGAAATTGCAGGAACTAAGCAGAGCAGTGGAGGAGAAGGGATCTTGGAAACATCTCATCCACAGAGCGACTATGAGTCAGAGTCAACTCAAGGGCAGTTAACAACAACATGTTTTTAACAAACCATTTGAGCTTTTACATCAGCAGTCTGTATCCCATTCTCTTGCTTATGCTTTCCTCTACCAGAATATCTTTCATGTTCCTTTGTAACATGTATTTTGGCAATGCTTTGAACACAGTTAACTTGACATCTTTAAAAAAAATCTTGTCTAGTACAGAATAGAGATGGTCAGGGAATATCGTTCTTTAAAGTATAGTAAACAAGAACTGCATATGCAACCACATCACCTTGGGACAGGGACTTCATATTGACTTGTTTGGGGGGTGGGGAGCTTGGATGGATGCCTCAAACATACAAACACCAAGCAGCTAGTGCAACTGACTTTCATACCTACTATCTGTGTGGTACTATCCTTTTTGGTTACCACATTTTATCTGAGAGTGGAATTAATGTTTTAATTAGATGGACAGAAATTCTGCCAATCTTTGTTACATGCTATTCCATCCTGTCTAAAATGCCTAATAATATATCTGCGAAAGATGTTTATTTGGTTTATAATCTGAGGATAAGTTAAATAGCTGTTGTAAATAAGCAGCCTGGGAAGAACATCTTTGAGGCTGAAAGCAATTTATGAAAGTTTCAGTCAGTATAAATCTTCTTTAAATGAATATCTGACATTTTAACATCTTAAAACAGATTAGTTAGTTTTCTGTCTGTGCATATAGGCACTGACTTGGAAAATCAATAGAAACCATATTTTGACACTGCAACTGTATCAGTGCGACTGTATCATTGCCTTATTTGGAGTTATCTCTTGGAGATGTAAAGTTTTTGTCATAATATCTGGCAACATCAATAACTTTAATTAAATCATTTTTGTTGGCAAATTCAGTGTTATAGCTGTATGAGTTCAACCTCCTATAACGTTTGTCCTTTGGGTGTGGAAGGGGCATATGGGTTGTACTGTGGACTCTGTCAGGATTTATCTGTAGCCCTTTATTTTATTCATTATTCTTCTGAGTATGATATCTCTTAGCCTCTGGTTTATGCTTTGAGTTGTGCAGTCTCAGCCTTGCTAATATGGCACATTATAGCACATGCTTATTGTTGAGGTCAATATTGCTCTTCAGTGATTTAACAATAAACTATGAAGTCGAAGGCTTTCATGGCCGGCATCCATAGTTTTTTGTGGGTTCTTTGGGCTATGTGGCCATGTTCTAGAAGAGTTTCTTCCTGACGTTTCACCAGCCTCTGTGGCTGGCATCTTCAGAGAATGCTAACTTGGAAAGGACTTGGGTGTGCCTTTCCAGGTCACACAATATATATATACCCAAGTCCTTTCCAGGCAAGCATTCTCTGAAGATGCCAGCCACAGAGGCTGGCAAAACATCAGGAAGAAACTCTTCAAGAACATGGCCACATAGCCTGAAAAACCCACAAAAAACTAACAATAAACCAGTATGTTGTCTGCCACCAAGTCATGAAGAACTTTAAAGGCCAACTGGTTGACTGTGACCCAAATGCTAGCATTCCTGCCCCATGTTCACTTTGTGGGTCAGAGAGATGGAAGTTGTGAGCACTCAAATTTCTATTTGAAATACTCTGGCATAGGGTTTATAGGGTTTAATAACCACCATTTCACTAGTGGAAAATGAAATATGCCACCACCATGATAAATGTGCTGGCAGACCTCTCTCGTAATACAGTTGTTTAGCTGGTGAAGATATGTAGATAGACTGGGTGAACCTACTTATCACATATAGTGGGATCCCTACCTTGGTGTCACTAGCTGTGGGAGGGGGCTGCCTGCCAAGGGCTGAGGGGGGCAGCTGGGCAAGTCAGGGAGGGGAGAGGATCCCACCTCTCCATCACCTATGTGCAGCTTCCTCATGAGGAGGGGTAAGATCACCCCTTCTTTGCCTCCACGTGGCTTTCGTGTGAGGAGGGAGCCAGGTAGATGTGAAACCAGGAGGGGTACACTCATCCTTCCTCTTCTTCTGTTGCCTTGACTTCCTCCTCTAGGAGAGAGCTCCAGAAATGAAAAAGGAGGGGTGGGCACTGGCAGCAACACCGCACACACACTCACAGTGGGAGGAAGACCCACCCAGGTGTCACCCCTCTTCTGTGGTATCAGTTAGTGCAGTCCACACTCCCTGCACCTCTTTAGTGACACCACTGAAGACATATCCAATATCCCTGGTAGGTGTGGCAGAATTCAGACTTCCAGACTGTCAGGGTTTGAGGCATGGGTGGCCTGAATTCTGAGGCAGGCTGCCAGGCCAGAGTCAGAAGGTAAAGTCAGGAAATAGACCGCAGTCTAAGCACAACAAGGCAACAATCCATTAGTCCAGTGGGCTAGAAGCTGGGGGCAGACCAAGCTCTAAGCACAATAAAACTGGCAAAGCAAAATGCAACCAGAGCAGCTACAGACAGCACAGAAGACCATGTTACTATGGCAAAGGTTGAGAGGACAACGCAACCCTTAAGTTACTGTACCTTTGGCTGCTCCAACTGCTCTGCGTGAGTACACAGGCTGTGCCTGTGCCTGTGCATGTACTCAGAGGGCAAGGAGATTTTTTTTGTTTTTTATTTATATACCGCTATTCCAAAGATCATAGCGGTGAACAGCAAGTAAGCTAATTAGCAAGTAAGCTAATTTGCCCCCAACAGTCTGGGTACTCATTTTAGAGACCTCGGAAGGATGCAAGCCTGAGTCCAGCTTGAGCCCTTTTGCTGGTCTTGAACTCGCAACCTGGTGGTTTTGAGTGAATGGCTGCAGTACAGGCATTTAACCACTGCGCCACCAGGGCTCCACTGCAAAAGAATCCCTAGTCACAGTCAATTGCTTCCCTCTGCATCCCACCCTCCAGATTGCAAAATGATTCCAGTGTTGACTTCTAAGAGGAGGGGGAGATGGAGTAAGTGCTCAGATAAATATTGTCCTTCATTGCATTGATCTCTCTTATTCCATCCACTCCGTGCACAGAATCAGTGACACCTCTCAGTCCTTAGATCTAGTGTACCGCCTCCCTCATGATTTTAGGAGAAACACTTTTGAAATAGAAAGAGAGCAAAGCCTTCTTAAGATGTTTTTAAACCCTAAATAGGGTAATTATCATCATCCTTATTACTGCTGAAGATTAAAAATGCAAGGAGTGACTTCTTGGAAGTTGCGGGGACAAGAGCTTTGATCTTGACAAAGGAGAAGCCTCCCTATTAGACAGGGCTGTTGTTAGCGCACATGCATATATATATATATATATATATATATATATATATATATAATATGCACTATGATGACTGATGGAAGGAAGGAAGGGAATCACTTTGGAATTAGCATAGCCTGAGAGCATGTTCTTGCTTTCACAGACCACCTTTGATCTGACTGAAATGTGACAGCTCATTGTAAGGGCAATATTGCTTCATATAAATCATTTTTGATAGAATGTGCTTTTAGTTGTTAAAAGAATGGGGGAGAAAGAAGGCACTTTTGCTGAATGTTTAGAGAATAAAAAGAAATAGAAATAGACTGGAGCAATTTAACGTCAAATTATTAATTTATTGGCACAGACCTGATTTTGTGGCAAAGCTTCAGTTGAGTGTTGTTAATGTAATTTATGAAGCATAAAACCTTTCCTGGAGCACAAGGAAAGTGCACCTTCTGGGTAGTTGAAAAGATGCCATCGAGTTATTGTGAATTTCAAAATCCAGAGACAAGGAAAGCAGTCATAGTTGCAGTGGCTGTTTGCTAAATAAGGGAATAAAACTTGAAATGAAGCCACTTAAACTTATTGGAAGTTCTGCTTTAGCATCTTAAATGTTTAGCACTGTAATATTGATAGCCTCTTTGTTAAGAGAAGATATTGTCATTTCCTTGTCTTTTCGCTCCAGAGTCAATAATATTATTCTCTTTTATAGTTTATTGTGGCACCAGAGCTCTCTGACAGAGAAGGCCAAATGTCTCACAAAACTACAATTCCCAGAATTTCATAGAATTGAGCCATGGCAGTTAAAACAGTATCAAACTTCAGTATTTATTAACTGTGTATGGTGCCTGTGTTGAAGAGTTTGACAGTGTAATATTAATATTAGTTACATATATAAAACAGCATAAGTTGAAGCAATACAGCAGGATGCATTGCCCTTTACCACATTCTTAGAGAGAGATTCCTCACATGGCCAGGAGTTTCTGAATTTTTTTGTTCTCACCTCTCTTTCTTTCTCCAAATCATCTTGCTGTTCCAGTTCCTTCTCCAGATTAATTTGCCTTCTTTTCTCTCTCCTTCTGTGTCTCCCAACATAGATTCTTCACATATCCATAGAATCATAGAATTATAGAGTTGGAAGAGACCACGAGGGCCATCCAGTCCAACCCCCTGCCATGCAGGAAATCTTAATCAAAGCATCCCCAACAGATGGCCATCTAGCCTCTGTTTAAAGACCTCTAAGGAAGGAGACCCCACTACACTCCAAGGGAGTGTTTGCCACTGTTGAACAGCCCTTACTGTCAGGAAGTTCCGCCTAATGTTGAGGTGGAATCTCTTTTCCTGTTGCTTGCATCCATTGCTCCGGGTCCTAGTCTCTGGAGCAGCAGAAAACAAGCTTTCTCCCTCCTTAATATGACATGCCTTCAAGTATTGAAACAGGACTATCATATCACCTCTTAACCTTCTCTTGTCCAGGCTAAACATCCCCAGCTCCCTAAGTCTTTCCTCATAGGACATGGTTTCCAGATCCTTCACCATTTTAGTCACCCTCATTTGGACACACTCCAGTTCCTCAACATCCTTTTTAAATTGTGGTACCCAGAACTGGACACAATATTCCAGGTGGGACCTGACCAAAGCAGAATATAGTGGCACTATTAGTTCCCTTGATCTAGACACTATACTTTTATTGATGCAGCCTAAAATTGCATTGGCCTTTTTAGCTGCCGCTTCGCACTGTTGACTCATGTTCAACTTGTGGTCTACTTGGACTCCCAGATCCCTTTCACATGTAGTTTCATTCAGCCAGGTGTACCCCATCCTATACCTGTGCATTTCATTTTTCCGCCCTAAATGCAGTACCTTACATTTCTCCCTGATGAAGTTCATTTTATTAGCTTTGGCCCAGCTTTCTAGTCTATTCAGGTCATTTAGAATTTTGATCCTGTCCTCTGGGGTATTGGCTACTCCTAATTTGTTGTCATCTGCAAATTTGATAAGTATGCTCCCAATTCTGTCATCCAGGTCATTGATAAAGATGTTGAATAGCACTGGGCCCAGGACAGAGCCCTGTGGGACCCCACTGGTCACTTCCCTCCAGGATGAGAAGGAGCCATTGTTGAGCACCCTTTGAGTTCGGCCGGTCAACCAATTACAGATCCATGTAACAGTTCCTTTGTCTAGTCCACATTTTGCAAACTTGTTTGCAAGAATGTCATGGGAAACCTTGTCAAAGGCCTTACTGAAATCAAGATATACTATTTCCACAGCATTCCCTTCATCTACCAAACTTGTAATTTTATCAAAGAAAGAGATTAGATTTGTCTGGCATGACTTGTTTCTCTGAAACCCATGTTGACTTTTTGTGATTATGGCATTGCCTTCTAGATGTTCACAGACTCTCTGTTTAATGATCTGCTCCAGAATCTTTCCTGGTATTGATGTCAGACTAACTGGACGATAATTGTTGGGATCCTCTTTTTCCCCTTTTTGAAGATGGGGGACAACATTTGCCCTCCTCCAGTCTGCTGGGATTTCTCCTGTTTTCCAGGAGTTTTCAAATATGATTGCCAATGGTTCCGATATTACATTTGCTAGTTCTTTTAGTACCCTTGGATGTAGTTCATTTGGTCCTGGAGACTTAAATTCATTTAATTAACAAGGTATTCCTGTACTATCTCTTTACTTATTCTGTGCTGAAATTCCCCTATTCTGTCCTCTGCTCCATTATCCTCAAGTTGAGCACCCTTTGCCTTTTCTGAGAAGACTGAGGCAAAGAAGGTATTGAGTAATTCTGCCTTTTCTCTATCCCCTGTTAGCATTTTGCCATCTTCTCCACGCAGTGGCCCTCCCATTTCCTTCTTCTTCCTTTTGCTGCGGGCATATCCAAAAAATCCCTTTTTATTCTTTTTAACCTCTCTAGCAAGCCTGAGTTCATTCTGTGCTTTAGCTTTTCTGACTTTACCCCTACACATGCCTGCTATTTCTTTGAATTCCTTTTTTGTGATTTCCCCCTTTTTCCATTTCTTATACATGTTCCGTTTCAAACTTAGCTCGGTTGAAAGTTCCTTAGTCATCCATCCTGGTTTCTTGAGACACCTCCAATTTTTCTTTCTCACTGGAACTGTTTGAAATTGTGCCTTCAGTATCTCTCTTTTGAGAATCTCCCATCTGTCCTGAACTCCTTTATCTTCTAGTATTTCTGACCATGGGATCACCCTCAATACTTCTCTAAGTTTACTGAAATCCGCTCTCCTAAAGTCTAGAATGTGTGTTTGACTATGCCTGGCTTCTCCTTTCCACTGTATAACAAACTCCAGGAGAACATGGTCACTTCCACCTAATGATCCCACCACTTGCACCCCATTAACCAAGTCATCCTTATTTTACAACTGCTTCCACATTTCTGCTGTGTTAGAGCTAAAGCAGTCTATTCCTGATAAATGGAGGGAAAGGGAAAAGTAAATAATAGTACAAGGTTTTAATGCAACAATTTTCATAAGGGGACTGTTAGTTCAGTATGAAGCAGTATATAAATGAAGCTGTTTTTTGTTTTGTTGGAGAAACGCCTACTGGTTATCATGGAAGTCATACCCACCTCTTGCCATTCCATGTAAAGAAGCACTCTTTACTTCCATGTCATCCACATTCACACAAGCAGCAGGATAATTTAGGGGTGCAAACAGGTGGTATGGCACACATAGCTTAATCCTCCAGCAGAGGGGAATGGCCAGGAGATTAAGAGGAATGCTTGTATAGCTGCCACTGCTGCCCTAATATTTTTGCTGAAGGGCAATGTCTCACTCTACCTAATGGAAGGAACATCCCTGCTACTCATTCTAGGCCACCAGCAAGCAATTTACATGGAAGGTACCCTAAAAATGTGTGGCCAATATTCATAATATTATTTCGCAATCTTTATCAGTATGTTAGCATTGTCATAAATTAGCATTAGTGTTGGCAAAACATGTTCCAGAGTCAGACTAATCTCTAGCTCAAAGTCTTGCATAGATGTTTATCGAGGTCTTGTGCATTGTGTTTACAGCCTGACCTCATCAGGTGATTCTTTCTTTCTTTTGTATGATTATGTGCTTTGTGGCAGAATTACAATGATTTGTGACCCCAGAGCCTGCAATAACAATGATTGTGCTGCCTGCAATCAGAGCTTTATGTAATAACAGATCCATAGGGTGCCACATACTGTCTTTAGCCCATTATATGGTGGTGACCATTGTGTTATAGTGCTACTTAGCTAGCAAGTATAATCATAAGAATCCTAGGATTGTTTAAAATTAAAAAGCCTACTGTATGAATAGGTCAGTTGACAGTGAAGAATCTACTCCACTAAAAAAAAAAAAATTAAATCCCAACTGTTCTATTCAGTGGCTTCACCCTTTCACAGAAGAATAAGGCCCAAACTAGGGATAATGCATGACAACTTGATCTTGTTTGTGTGTGACAGTGTTAATAATAAACGAACAAATCAGATATAGACCATAGTGTATGTTGAGCAGGGGTTAAGTTCAATCTATTTTCCAGAAATCCAACATGCTATTTGCAAGTGTATAGCATCATAGAATCATAGAGATGGAAGAGACCACAAGAGCCATCCAGTCTAACCTCCCTCTCATGCAGGAAATAACAATCAAAGCATCCCCGACATATGGCCATCCAGTCTCTGTTTAAAAACCTCCAAGGAAGGCGACTCCACTACACTCCAAGGGAGTGTGTTCCACTGTCAAACAGCCCTTACTGTCAGGAAGTTCCTCCTAATGTTGAGGTGGAATCTCTTTTCCTGCAGCTTCCATCCATTGCTCCAGGTCCTGTTCTCTGGAGCAGCAGAAAACAAGCTAGCTCCCTCCTCAATATGACATCCCTTCACATATTTAAACAGGGTTAAATATTGTGTCCTTGAGGAAACAGCAAGGACCACAGACACAATGTACATATGATGAAGAACATGAACAATATGATAAAGCCCCCAATATGCTTTTTATTGACCTCACTTAGCTCAGCAACACCTTCCAAGTACTAACTAGGGCTGACCCTGCTTAGTTTCCAAGATCAGACAGGTTCTGGTGCCTTCAGAGCAGAGAAGGGACCTATTTCTGAGAACACTGATTCCCCTGCCGTAATTACCATAAGGGATTTTTATGCTATTCTCCCAGCTGCACTGATACAATTACTGCATTTAGCATCTGGGACCAATCAGCCCAGCTGTATAGACACATCTACTGTATGAAACATCTGGGACCAATCACCCATCTTCACTGTTCTTTGCCTTGTCACTAAGGGAAATTTAACAAGTCATGTTCTTAAGTGAATGGGTTCAGGGTCATGGATCTCCCTAATCGAGGTCAATAAAAAGCACATTTGGGACGTTATCATATTGTTTGTGTCCTTCAGCATATGTACAGTGTGTCTGTTGTTCTTGCTGTTTCCTCAAGGACAAACGGGTAGGAAAGAATAGGCCCAGCCTGATGAACAATGTACGCTATAACATTTATTTCCTGAGTATTTTAGGAGATATATTAAAGTATCTAAGAAACATTCTCTTACATTTCTGCTGTCTAACCACAAGACAGATGGGAAACACCATGAACATTATTAGTATGATATAAGCCTGAGTGAATATAAAACTCAATAAAGCAGTAAAGCAAAGTAAACCCACGGTGCAGCTAGTATTTCCACTTTTCTATTTAGCAGTGTTCATGTGCTTTTAACAGCACCATGGCAAACATAAAGTATGACTGGTAAAACTTTTTCTTGGCATGGTGATTCATGGAAAAGGTGCCTCAGAGAAACCCTATCAGAAAAAAAATAGATGACAGATATGGGCAAAAAGCACAAAAATAAAAGTGAAAGAGCTGCTTCCACACACATATACACATCACTTGGGGTTATCTGAAAACAAATTACAGTATTGTCTGGACTCTTGACTGAATTTATTCACTATTATTTATTTTTACTTTATATTTAAATTTTAAACTTTAGGTAACAGTGCCTGATGTTTAAGTGTTACAGTTGGTCTAAACTAAACATAGTTTCTTGAATCTCATTAGCCAAGCAGGGGTTTCCTGTGATACTAATTGCATTAAACAAGCAAAGGGGGTGACGAATTTAGATTAACCATGTTGCAAGCTGCCTAAAGAGCCTGGGCCAGTATTATAATATTAAACTGACAATTATGGCTGGAATCCTGTTGGTGATGTTTGTTGTTGTTAACTGGCATTGAGTCAATCTTGACTCATAGCGATCTTGTGGATGAAACATCTCCCCAAATACTCCACTGGCCTGCCTAGGTCCTATACATTCATACTCGTGACCTCCTTAATAGATTTCATCTAGCATGCAATCTTCCTCTCTCTTTCTACTCCTCTTCAGCTTTCCTAGCATTATTGTCTTTTCCAATGGTTTGTGTCTTCTCATGATGTGGCCAAAGTATGAGAGCCTCAGTTTGATGTGCCCATGCATAATCTGGGATTATGTAAACATGTGTGCTTTTAATTCCATTACTCAAGCAGGGACGTAGCTGGGGGGGGGGTCCTTGGGGTCCAGCCCCCCTTCCATTAGATAAAATGAATGGTGCGTGCTGCTGCGCCTCCGCACCCAAGCCCCTTTATAATGGTGGCACTTAGTCTGGACGCCCCCCCCCTTCCCAAAATCCTGGCTACATCCCTGACTCAAGGAGATGTTCATTACCTTCTTGAGCAATGCCTCCTCCCTTGCACAAGGCAGCTTCACAGCATCAGAATGCCACTTCTATAGTCATTTAGTGGCTGATTAAAGACAGGGGTAGCCCTCACCTGCAGTTTAGCAACCAGGAGAAAGGGTCAGCCACCACTGTTGTGGTGCCAATTGCAGTTGGATGCTACCTGGACATCTCTTGCCCTTCTTTGTGCACTAAATGGCTATGAGGGTGCGCATAGGCATTGAGGAACTGTCTTGCATGAGGAGCAACTCACTGGAAAACATGATAATACTAGGAAGGTGCAGGGAAGTAGAAAGAGAGAAAGACTGCACAACATATGGATAGAGAGGTCATGGATATGAATTTACAGGACCTGAGCAGAACAGTGGAGGATAGAGGTGCTGGAGATGTCTCATTCACAGGGTCGCCATGAGTCAGGGTCAACTCGAAGGCAGTTAACAACAAAGGCCATTGATTCCAGCTGCATTTCCCAACAGCTGGAATGAATACTAGGAAATGTCTAGCTGTTTAACAGCCTGCTTCTTTGTAGATACAATACTTTTTTTTTTCACATGTGTGAGTGAAATATATTCATACTACTGGAAAGCAAGTCCAGCCACATGCTATGCTCAGTCACAGCACAAGAAAATGTTCAGAACTGAATTGAAACCAAAACCTTATTCAAACAAGTTTGTTCCCCACAAATTGGAACAGAACTGAAGCTAATGTTTGGATATTTTTGCTGAACTAGAATGGTTATTACATAGCTAAGAAACCCCGGTGTACAAGCTTTTGAAGAACACATCTGAAATGTACAGTCTTGTCCTATGGCTGCTTAAATAAATTTACCATGACTTGAAAGAGTCATAGTTTTGAAGGAAGGGATTTTCTAATCAGTAAGCTGCACATACGCCCGAATATATCAGAATGGTCAGTAAGCATTGTAAGATCAGTCACTTTCAGCAGGAATTAATGTTAAGAAAGCACATTTAGGGCTAATCTCAATACCTTCATCAGAAAGCAATTTGACGTAATTGCTTCAAACAACAGAATCTAGTAAGGGTGTCCTTGTCCCGCTTCCAGTTCTAGGTATAGTATGTCTTATCTATCTTCCTCTGAATCTGGTTAGTTTGTTTATTATTGGCTTTAGGAACAATTAGATCAAAAGAACCACTGGTAATGTCTTAAGAATTTCACTAAGGAAAGCATATGGACCCTGAGATTATCAATAGCAGCCCTAATCCAAACATTGAAGAAAACATTTAAAACTGATCACAGTTGATTTCAGTTTGGAAATCTGTTGTTCCAGCTTGTTGCAATGATAGCTACAGAATAATAATTACAGAAAGCATATGGATGGTACAGATTTAAATTTAGAATTGTCCCCCACAAAGAGCAGGAGGAACTTCAGTCTTTCAAAATGCTATCAGTTCTTTCAGGAGATTCTTAGCATTTTCAAGAGATTTCAGATTCATTTCACACACTCACACATTCTTGCAAAATTTCTCACAGTTCCTTGGTTTTGCCAATAAGGGGATTACTAACCCTAGATTTCTAAACCCTAGAATGAGAGCCTGATGGAAAGAAAAAACAAACTTCTATTCTTGTGGGCATAGATCGGTAAGTCTGCATCGAACCCCTCTGACTCTTCTGTACTCAGAAGAGTTTAGTTGTATATTGTCACAACATAGCACCGCAGTCTGTGGATAGACCTATCCCTGATAGGTCCTCCTACGGACCATTCAACAACCGGAGGACATCGCAACCCTATGGAGAGACACCCAGGGGGCAGTCAATTTGACCCTTTTGCTCTCCCCCGCGCCGCCGGTGGGGCCAGTTGTCCGGGGCTTGGCTTTGTAGCCTCGCCGACGCGCTCTCACCGCTCCGCAGGGGGGGGAAGGTGTTCCGTGGGCTAAAGGTCCCGCCCCTCTCGCTCTCCCTCCGCGCCGCTGGTGGGGCCAGTTGGCCGGGCTTGGCTTTGTAGCCCACCGACGCGTCTCACCGCTCCGCAGGGGGGAAGGTGTTCCGTGGGCTAAGGTCCCGCCCTCTCCGCTCTCCCTCCGCGCCGCTGGTGGAGCCAGTTGGTCCGGGGCTTGGCTTTGTGCCTCGCCCGACGCGTCTCACCGCTCCGCAGGGGGGAAGGTGTTCCGTGGCTAAGGTCCCGCCCCTCTCGCTCTCCCTCCGTGCCGCTGGTGGGGCCAGTTGGTCCGGGGCTTGGCTTGTAGCCCTCGCCCGACGCGCTCTCACCGCTCCTAGGGGGGAAGGTGTTCCGTGGGCTAAAGGTCCCACCCCCTCTCGCCTCCCTCCGCGCCCCCCGGTGGGCCAGTTGGTCCGGGGCTTGGCTTTGTAGCCTCGCCCGACGCGCTCTCACCGCTCCGCAGGGGGGAAGGTGTTCCGTGGGCTAAAGGTCCCGCCCCTCTCGCTCTCCCTCCGCGCCGCTGGATCTTTTTTCCCATTTTAAAAAAAAAACCTACTTGGTTCTGCTAGTCTACAAGATCTTTAGGATTGTTCTGTCCATGTATTATCACCCAAATCTAGTGATATTAACCAAACAGCCATACAAAGGGTTAGCCCTGTTTTATACTTCATACTTTTTTAAATGGATGATGTATAATGTCATGCTACAGCAGAGAAATGACAAAAATATGTACAAGATAAAACAAAGACCTACCATCTTAATTTGGAAGAGAAAAGATCTACTATGAGACCATGTGAAACAGCATCAAATCAATTTTGAGCTTCAATTGGGAACAACACACTGTCAGTTGTTCAACTGTTGGTCATTTTTTTACCATGGGAAAGAAAGAATAGTGGAGTCACTATAATTTCTACACCCAAATATTATAACCATAAAATAATAGCATCAGAGAGCCTCACCTCCGGATAACCTGATTGCTAAAAACTAAATAAATACAAACAAAAAATTGGAGAGAAAGGAGGTGCACATGTAATTCCCTTCCATGTGCAGATGCTGGTTGTGTTCAGATGTTTGTTGTTGTTGTGTGCCTTCAAGTTATTTCCAACTAATAGCAGCCCTAAGGCAAACCTAGCATGGGGTTTTCTTGGCAAGATTTATTCAGAGGAGGTTTGCCATAACACAGTGCTAATGTTACACATTAAAAATAGTAAGATGTATTAAAAACTATATATAAAGCATGACATTTGAATTACACAGCATTTAAAAGCAGAAGCCTCATCAGTTTGAAAAAGCCTTACAGCAGAAAAATGTTTTTACCTGCTGCCAAAAGGAGAGCAGGGTTAGGGTCATCCTGGCCCCTCTAGGGTAGGAGTTCCAGAGCCTGAGAGCAGCCCACTCCCTTGTTCCCACCAAACAAGCCTGAGAGGGTGGGAGGACAGTGAGATGTGCCTCACCCAATGATCTTAGCACTCCACTGGACTCATAAAGGGAGATATGGTTCTTCCGATAAGTTGTACCTAAGCCATATAGTATTTTATAGGTCAAACCCAGCACTTCAAATTGTACCCAGAAACAGACTGGCAGCCAATGGAGCTGTTGCAACAAGGGAGTTATGTGCTCCTTGGAGCCAGCTGCAGTTTACAACCTCATAATAATCATATCATAATATTTATTTCTATACCGCCCGGTGGCAAAGCCAATCTGGGCGGTGAACAACATAAAAATTTACAGAATAAAATATACATAAATATTTACACTCCCTTCCCCCCCCTTAAAAAATTATTAAACATTTAAACGTATTAAAATGGGACTATTAACAATGTATAATTATACTATCCTAAACTAAACCCCAAAACCCTCAGTAATCCTCACCATCAGGGGATGGGGCCACGAGAGGAATAAGGGAAATCGGGGAGCCCAGGAGCCTGGGCCAGGAAAAAATTTAATCTGGAAAGGCCTGCCGGAAGAGATCCGTCTTGACAACTTTTTTAAAGCTGTCTAAAGATGTTAACTGACGGATCTCATCCGGCAGGTCGTTCCAGAGCTTAGGGGCAACAACAGAGAATGCCCTCTGAGAGGTAGCCGCAAGTCTAGATTTTGAAGGCTGCAGCAAATTCCTCCCAGAGGAACGGAGAGCACGGGGAGGATTGTACGGGAGGAGGCGGTCTCTAAGATAGCTTGGACCCAAGCCATTTAGGGCTTTAAAGGTGGTAACCAACACCTTGTACTGGGCCCGGAAACTGATAGGCAGCCAGTGGAGGGACCTCAAGACAGGAGTGATGTGGTCCCTCCTAGATGTTCCTGAAACAAGCCTGGCTGCCATGTTTTGAACCAGCTGAAGTTTCCGGGTCAAGGACAAAGGTAGCCCCATGTAGAGTGCATTACAGAAGTCGAGGCGTGAGGTTACCAGCGCGTGCACAACAGTCTCAAGGTCCCTTACTTCCAGAAAAGGGCGCAGCTGGCGTATCAGCCGAAGCTGATAACAGGCACTCCTGACCGTCGCATTTACCTGATTTGTCATCAGGAGCGACGAGTCAAGGAGCACCCCCAGACTGCGAACACAGTCACTGGGGGAGAGTGTGACCCTGTCCAGGACTGGAGGTTGTAACCCAATTCTTGGTTTCGGGGCCGCTACCGTGAGCACCTCCGTCTTGTCTGGATTCAATTTCAGTCTGTTTTTCCTCATCCAGCCCATTACTGCCTGAAGACATTCATTGAGAGGGGAGATGCCATCGGAATTCGAGACCGACGAACGAGACACGGAGAAATAGATTTGGGTGTTATCAGCGTACTGATAGCACCCAGCTCCATAACTCCGTATTATCTCACCCAGCGGCTTCATATAGATGTTAAATAACATCGGGGACAAAATAGCCCCCTGAGGAACCCCACAAGTGAGGCTCCTCTTACTGGAGCTACAGTCCCCGAGCAGCACCCTCTGAGATCTCCCCGAGAGGAAGGATCAGAACCACTGCAAAGCAGTGCCCCCGATACCTAACCCCCTCTGGCGGTCCAAGAGGATGCCGTGATCTATCGTATCGAAGGCCGCTGAGAGGTCTAAGAGCACCAACAGGGTCACACTCCCCCTGTCAATGCTCAGACTCAGATCGTCGGTCAAGGCAACCATGGCAGTCTCAACCCCAAAGCCTGTCCTGAAGCCAGTCTGAAATGGGTCTAGATAATCGGTTTCATCCAAGACAGCTTGGAGCTGAAGAGCAACCGCCCTCTCGATCACCTTGCTCAAAAATGGCAGCAATGACACTGGCCTATAATTTCTCATATCCAGGGGGTCCAGGGAAGGTTTTTTCAGGAGCGGCCTAACCGCCGCTTCCTTTAAACAAGATGGAACATGTCCTTCTCTGAAGGATGCACCGATGATATCTGTGAGGAATCTCATCAATGCATCCCCCCCCCCTGGACGGCCAGCCATGATGGGCAAGGGTCGAGAGGGCAAGTTGTCTTCCTCACCTTACCAAGCAGCTTGTCCACGTCCTCGGTACTTACAGATTGGAGCTGATCCAGTATAACTACATCGGCGGAGTCACTGGACACCTTGCCTATTGACTCTGTTCCCATGGTGGCGTCTAAGTCGGCTCTTATCTGAGAGATTTTGTCTGCGAAGAAGTTGTTAAACGCGTCACAGCAGGCCGTTGTCAGGTTAAGCAAGGAATTTGGCGCAGGCGACACATGCGTCATCTCCCTCACCACCTTAAACAGCTCTGCTGGACGGGACTCTGCAGACGCAATACGTGCAGAGGAGAAGGCTCTCTTCGCTGCACGTATTGCCTCCCGATAGGAACAAAGAAAGTTCCTATGGCGAGTTCTGTCAGATAGGAGTCGAGTTTTCCACCATCTGCGCTCTAGCCGTCGTCCAAACCGCTTCATCTTCCTCAGCTCTGGCGTGAACCAGGGCCTCCAATTTGGAGCGGGATGGCAAGGGCGCTTGGGAGCGATCATGTGGTAGCCCTGGTAAGATCGGTGTTCCAAGTGTTAACCAGGGCTTCGACAGGATCACCGGCATTCCCAACCATTAAACCCTCTAAGGCTCTCTGGAATCCTATTGGCTCCATTAGCCTTCGAGGGCAGACCATTCTAATGGGTCCACCACCCCCAGTGGGGCAGATATAGGCTCTAAGTTTCGTCTTGACCAGGAAATGATCCGTCCATGACAAAGCGGAGGTACTTACCACCTCCGCCCATGGATATTCCTGTTCCATACTGAAGACCGCATCGAGTGTATGACCCGCACAATGTGTAGGCCTGTTGACCAATTGGGATAGGCCCATGTTTGTCATGGTATCCATGAACTCCCGAGCCGCACCTGTTAAGCTGGTCTCGAGCGGGATGTTGAAGTCCCCCAAAACTAAGAGTCTGGGGGTCTCCAACAGCAGCTCATAGACCAGCTGTGTCAGCTCAGTCAGGGAGTCTGCTAGACAACGGGGTGGCTGGTAGACTAGCAAAATCCCCAATCTATCCCTGGTCTTCAGGCTGAGGTACATACACTCAAAATGGACTGTATTCCGGACAGGTATCCTGGTCAACGTCAGGGTGTTCTTATAAACCAGAGCCACTCCGCCCCCCCCGCCCACTTCCCCTCACCTGCTCACTGACAGAGTACCCGTCTGGGAGGGCCTGCGCCCATATGGCAGCACTTTCCTCTCCCAGCCAGGTTTCTGCAAAGCAAGCCAGGTCAGCGTCTTCATCCAGGTGAAGATCCTGGATGATATGGGTCTTGTTTTTGACCGACCTGGCATTGTAGAGGAGCAGAGTGAGGTTCTGTGGAATGGTTGGTCTGCTCTCCAAGCCATTTCGAGAAACAGAGGGAACTGAAGGCGGGATAGCTTTCAAACAGCGATCCCGTCTTCTTTTGCAACATCTGTTCCCTCTATTCCAGCCATATCTCCCATTCCCCAGAACTACTCCAATGGTCGCCCCTACCACATTCCCGGCCTCAGGTGGGATGGCAGGATACAAGTCCGACAGATTGGAGGAGTATTGATGTTCCCTGGGCCCTCAAAGAGTTCCACAGCATCTGCTTCTCCTCCTTCAACTGGAGCCATCGGTACCAGCAGGAGGGTGATGTTCCTGGGGGCATTTAAGAGCACCCCCATGTACTATCCCCACTTCCAGTTCTGGCGTTGGTGCTTCAAGGAAGAATGGTGGTGTTCCCCCGGGCCCTAAAGGGCCTACAGCATCCGCTCTCCTCCTCCAATCACGGCCTCTACCACCTCCAGAGGGTGAAATACCCACAAACCCCTGCTCCTCCAGCCTCTGAGTCCCTGCACTGCCGCCACAAGCGCCGCCGCCGCTGTGGGAGAGAGGGTATGTTGGGGCTATTATAGCCCAGCTCTTCCAGCCTCTAGGTCCCTGTGCCACCGCCACAAGCACCGCTGCCGCGGCCCCAGACACTGCCTCTGCCTCAACAGGTTGCTGGGGGAGATATCCCTGGAGGGTTTTTATGCCCTCCGTGTCCTCTTCCAGCTCTGCTGCTGCTGCTGAGGCTGCCTCAGGGCTGCCCAGGTGATGGTGGTTGGGCTTGAGGAGTCCTCCAAACGGCCCCAGATGCTGCCTCTGCCTCAACAGGTTGCTGGGGGAGATGTCCCTGGAGGGTTTTTATGCCCTCCGTGCCCTCTTCCAGCTCTGCTGCTGCTGCTGAGGCTGCCTCAGGGCTGCAACTCTTTTGCCCAACTGAAGTTTCCAAGTATTTTTTAAAGGAAGCCTCATATAATGAACATTATATTAATCCAAATAGGATGTAACCAAGGAATGTACCACCATGAACAGATCTGACTTCTCTGGGAATGGGCATAGATATAATATATATTTTTATTAATTGTTTTCTAAACTTTGTATCTACATTTTCACTGTTTTTGTATTTTTTTTTAACTTCTACTATTTTAATTTTGTTGTTAGCTCCCTTGGGTCCCTATATCTGGAGAAAGGCAATATATTAATTAATTAATTAATTAATGTTACAACTTCCCTGCAGCAGCTATTGGACCCCTTTGTCAATAGGGTTGTCAATCTGCTCTAAACTTTAAAAGAACTAACCAAAGTGCTGAACTTGCTTGGAGGATAGAGTTCAGCATCTTGGACAAGAACTTTAAATTTGGCCTAAAACTCAGATAGGCACTGTTCTATTGACATGGAAGCCACCAGCCACCATTGACACTATCTTTACTTTTTCTGAGTGGCTGCATGGAAATTTGAAGTTTCTCCTTTCTTTTGACTAAACACTAGTGAGCAATTTCATTAAAACTCTGAACTGCAGTGAATCTTTGCAATGACCACTTGCAATAAGGCAGCTCATAAAGTATGAAGTTTTGTTTTGTCTATTGATTTTGTTTTGTCTATTGATTGTTAAACTTACTTGCTAATTAGCTTACTTGCTGTTCACCGCTATGATCTTTGGAAAAGTGGTATATAAATAAAACAAATTATTATTATTATTTTTTAATTTTTATTAATAAATTTAAAAGGAAAAAAGACAAAACAATTACAAACATACAACATTACATACAACATTACATACACCCCATTCATGATGTTTTACATTATATAAATCACATACAAACTCATATTTCTATATCTTCAATTATTTCTACTTTCTACTCTTTCTACTCTTCATAATTCCCTATCTATTTCTTATTCCTACTTCTTATATCTTCTAAGTTTCCACTCTTATCTCCAATTTCATTCTTAACAAATTCACCTCTCATCCCCTTGTCTCTTTCACTCTTCCCTCTTACATACATACAAATTGACTTCCTGCTTACCCTCTTGATCCAGATTCCTAACTTGTTTTCCCTATAAATCCATTTCTAACTTAGTTTAATTTGTAAGATCCATCATATTATTCTAATCCAATTTAATATATGCATATTCACCCAACTTCTCTTTTAAGAATTCCATCACTCTCTCCCAGTCTTCCATTAATTTGCTTTTTGTGTCATTTCTTAATACCTGTGTTAATCTATCCATTTCCATCCCATTATTATTATTATTATAATTATTATTATAACAAGCTATATAAAGCAAAAACAAAAGCTTCCAAACTCCCCCTCTGCAGAATCAATGCAGTTTGATACTGCTTTAACTGCTATGGCTCAATGCTATGGAATTATGGGATTTGTATTTTTGTGAAATATTTAGCCTTCTCTGTGAGAGAGCTCTGGTGCCACAACAGACTACAGATCCCAGAATTCCATAGGATGGAGCCATGGCAGTTAAAATGGTGTCAAACTGCATTGATTCTGCAGTGTGGCAGCAGCTCTCATGTCTGAAGTGGAAGGGTGTCTGCATAGGTCCAAGGCTTGCTAAAGCTTGACCCCCATAATGCACAATTTAATGTACTTTCCAACCCAGACCAGAGTCGCTTCTCATTTCCTTCAGATAGCCGAAACAACCCCTTTCTAGGGTTAATGCTTGCAATGAAAACCAATCCATTAACTATAGCACAGTTTGAGACACACAGCAGAAACAAAAATTTAAACAGCTATGGAGAAATGGAGCAAGCTGGCACTGGCCTACTCTGTCTCCTAATCTGCCCAATTATCCCAGGTATAAACCATAATAGAAAGTGCTTAAGAAGTCATAATCACACAGTGCAGAAAGAGGAGAGTGGTGTGGTTGCTTTTTTGTTTTGCTTAATTGACATAATTAGCAGCTTCTTGGTGCCAAAGAGTTTCTTCCCTTGCTTCCTTAAGAAGAGTTGCACTTGAGAGCCATCACAATTAGACAATTTGAACTCTCCTTTTTATGTTGTTGTTTTTAGGAGAAGCCAGCTTTACTTTAGCAAGTAAGCACAGACACCAAGCTGATTCTGGTTCTGGAAACAATGTTTCAATCAGCTGAAGTCTGCCAGTGTTTTTATTTCCATGTCATGCTTCCTTTTGTGGTGAAGATGCTAAGGAATTTTTTTTCAGGGTCACTTTCCATTTTAATGAAAGAGAATACTGGGAAATTTGTGTAACCTGTAGCAAGCCAATAAGCACATGGAAGCCAAGCCTGTTCTGAAATGGCATCTATAAACAACAGGATGGCCTCTACATGTTGGCCCTAGGCATAAAGTGGGTCTGGATATTTTTTTACTCTTTATTTCAGAGCTAAGATGCCCAACATATAATTGTGGCTTTGCTTGAGCACAGCTGGAGTGAAAGCAGTAAACCTACCTGTGCTCCTTTCTACCTGGTACCTGGAGTTTGTACCATCTGCCTTAAAAGCTACCAGGTGCTGCTTTGCCTTGCTCATGATGGTGCTGCTTTGCCTTACTCTGCAGACCCTGTATTGGAAGGCAGGAAAGATGTGCTAGAGGACCTTGGTGCCATTGTCCACAACATACTGACTGGGGAACTGGTTTCAGCCACCCATTCAATAGAAAGCAGTGGATCACTTGGAAATCCTGAAGTTAGTAATCATGGAAGTACATGCCAAAACAGTATAAATAGATGTTCCTTCTGCCCCAAAGCACTGTGTCTGGGAGTAAAAAAAACAAAAACTGAAAGTTTTGATAAAGACAGGCTTTGGTTGGAGCTAGAGTTGTCTGTAATATAATTACAGCCCTACCCCTCCCTTGATTGCTTTCCCTCCCCTGCTGAAATTTTCCCATTTCTTTCTACAAGTTCAAAGTTCCTTGTGTAAGGTCCAAGGATGTAGCAAATGTGCTCCCTAATAGTAAAAGCAACAGCAGCCACCTGAGTCTCCAAGACTGTTTCAAAGCCTTAGGCACAGCTGGCTCTACCTTGGACTGCTTCAGACCTAAACCATTTTTGGAGGATGGCCTGAACATCTCAGATGTGGTGGTATTCATCTTGGTTAGTATTTCATTTAAGAATATGGTACAGTCCCAGTAGCCAAATGTTATTGTCCAAAAATAAAAAAAGTACTGGGTTTTTTTACCTGAGAGAAAACCTCTCTAGGATTTTCTACATCCTCCAGTGCAAGTCCATGGTCAACAACTGTCAGAACTTGACCACAAAATTGCACAGAATGACCTATAAATGCCTATAAATAAAGGGTTATCTCTAGGAATCTCCAGGTCTTCAAGTGTGACTTCTGGCAGATGTTGACCATGGAGTCACACTGGAGGACCTAGAGATTCCTAGAGAGAATATATTATTCAAATCTATGAATAATCAAATCCGGAAAGGCAAAGCCACAAATGTGGAGGGCTGACTGTATAGCTTTGTTTCTTGTCTGTTGACTGTTTTCCTTCTTTGCATTCTTGTACACTTTTTCAGTATGCAAGGAGAACATCTTCAGTTATTCCTACCTAGTTTAATGTGCACCTGCAAATGTCAGGCCTTAGTGGCTAATGGCTATTTGGAAGTTGTAGAGAAAGGAGTGATCAGGTTGTGTAAAACAGGATCATTATCTAAAATACTATTCGTACTTAGTACCCCAGTACACAGGGCTTATGGAAAAATAGCTGAGTAGGAGAGATGGAGCATTTCTTATGTCTCTAGAAAATGCTTGCCTTGAAGTCCTCTCCATTTAAGAACGTCCAGTTTAGTACTGAAGTATCCTACCTGCATGACTCTTGTGTACTGTAATTATGAGCCAAGTTCCAAATAGTTAGCAAAATGAGAAGAAGCCCAACCAATCATATGTCTAAATATTGAACCAAGGAAAGATAGATATTGCATGGATCCTCAGAGTGATTAATGGTGCTTCTACTAAGATGCTTCCTACTTTATTTGAATTCTGTTAAGATTGATGCAGAATTTCCACAAAACAGGAGTTGACAAATTAGCTTTCCAGGTGTTGTTGATTGCAACTTCCATCACCTTTAGCTAGTGCAGTCAGTGGTGATGGATTATGGGAATTACATTCCAACAACATCTGGAGTGCCACTGTTGCCAAACCCTGTCTGAAAAGGCCTGCATTGACTTCCAGTGGCTCTGAGCTGGAGGCATGCATGGAAACATCAAAACAATCTTGCCATGTGATTGCAAAGGAGACAGAAAAGTACTGTATCATCAAAGCAATTTTCATGCAGTACCTGAAGTAGTCGGCTTCTTCACTTCCTATTATATTAAAGCAGGAGATATTCCTTCAAAAGAGTACTGTCACTAATTTCTCATTCCTGCTTCCCATGTTCTGGACAGAACCCTGCTGCCTTGGTGACTTGGTCAGGTTTTTAGTCAACAAGTGGTAATTGGCAGAAAACGTTCTGAATTATACACAGAAAGCAATGTTGGTTTGGATCTGATTTGCTCCTTGTTTCTCTTCTGTAGACGCCTGGATGCCAACTTGATCTCTGTGGTGCCAGAGAAGAGCTTTGAGGGGCTTCCCTCTTTACGTCACCTTTGGCTGGATGATAATGCCCTGACAGAGATCCCTGTCAAAGCGCTTAATAACCTACCAACTCTACAGGCCATGACCCTGGCACTCAACAAAATCAGGCACATTCCTGACTATGCCTTTGAGAACCTTACTAGCCTTGTGGTTCTGTAAGTGTTTTCTTTTTTCCTTTATTCTTTTGGAAAACCCTTCTCATAAAGTATTGATTGGATATAGTGGAGATGTTTGTTAGATCAGTGTTTCTCTCTGGGCAAAACCTCATAAAGGAGGTCTCATCTGTCCAAATAATAGCCTATAAAGGTTATAAAAGCATGCTTTTAGAGATCTTTGATTGCAGTCCTGTAATTCACCTGTGAGAAAGCCCCTTTGAATTCAGTGGTACTTTCTCTATAAATACAAGTATAGGGTTGTGTTGTTAGAATGTGAAGCTATGTAGATTTACCTGGGAATAAATCCTACTGAACTGAGTGTGCACATGTGATGCATGAGCATTAGGCTAGGACTCTGGGAGACCAGGGTTCAAATCCTTGCTCAGCCACATAAATCCATTGGGTGACCTTGTGCAAGTCACACTCTCTCAGCCTCAGAGGGAGGAAAAGGCAAACCCCCTCTTAACAAATCTCACAAAGAAAACCTCGTGATAGGTTCGCCTAAGGGTTGCCATAAATTGGAAATGACTTGAGGACACACAGCAGCAACAATGCACGGAAAGGACTGGATTGCTTTACATTGTGTGATGTACGTATTTAGCAAAAGTGTCTGAAAGCCTAAAGATCTTTATGGTATATCTTTAAAATATTTGGAGTTTCAAGCTTCTTTTTAATTTAGTTTAAATGTAAAGCTTATTCAACCTTGCACTGAACAAATTAAGTAAATATTATTGCTTCCAACCATCATGCCTTGTCAGATCAGTCAAATTTATTTCACAGAAAAATTAGAAAAAAACATTTTTTCAATCAGTAATTATATGGCTGATGGTAACTTTTGTTACAGCTTAGTAGGTGGCATCAGTTGCATTAACCAGTGGTTTATTGGTGGCTTCTGCTTCTTCTTCTTCTAAAAACAGACGTTTATGTCTGCAGAGGAGTCGGTAATATATTGTTTGGTGCTGATCAGTAAGTTTATGTGTAATTGCTAACTGCCCTAAACTATTGCCATCATTATTAGATACAGAGCTGAAACTGTTATTCCCACTTTGTAAAGACACATGCTTTGTGGCTAGGCTGTAAAAACATCACTGGAAAACTAATCCAAAGCAAAAACACAACAAGTGTTTAGTGCTAAAAAATACAACACTGACACAAGACTAATGAGGAAAAAAAGCATTACCAAAAGTGTTTATGGATTGGTTTTGATTGCCTAAGCAATTCATAAAAAGAAGCATCTAGTGAATGGTGCTCAGGAATCAGATAAGCAGTTTATTTTTATTGTTTTACAAGCTCTTGTAAAGTGAATTCTACAAAGCTTTTGGGGGTGCTTGGATTCAGCCATGACTACTCATTCTGTTGCTACTAGTGCCAAAACCAAGAGCATTTTGTAATAGGTACAGTGTCAGGCAGTTGTTTGAATATGAAACTGTGACTCTGGCGGCCAGGGTTCGAATCCCCACTTGGTCATGGAAATCCACATTGGACAGGTCACACGCTCTCTGGCTCAGAGGAAGGCAAATGCAAGGCTCTTTTAAACAAATCTCACCCAGAAAACCCTGTGCCTTACGAGTCACCATAACTGACATGATTTGAAGGCACATAACAGCAGCAGCAGCAGCAACAACAACAACAAACCTTCAGCTGGCTTTGAACAGAAGAAGCTGCTTTATACTGACTAAGGCCACAGTCAGACCACAGACCATAGGAGGCAGCATAGAGTTAAGTTTGTATGAATTTGTATTACAGGCTTGGGTGTTCAATTTGGTACTTCTCTTCTTCCATGAAAATCTCCATATTTACCTATAGGCTTCTCAAAAAGAATGTTTAGACACTATCAGAGACTTCTTTAAAGGAAGAAAAGGCATAAGCCTTCTCATGTCTAGCCCACCTCATGTCCTGTTCCTTTTTAAGGATGTTTTAAATCGAAGGTAGACAAAGTAGTGCCCTCTAGATGGTTTGCATTATAAATTCCATCTATGCCAGGCAACATGCCCAATGGTAAGAGATTATGACAGATGTCCAAAACATCTAGAGGGCACCATGTTGCCTATCCCTGCTCTAACTGTTAGATACACCATATGGAAAGAACTAGAATGAATCTCTGTGTACCTACTAATTCACACTTACACTGTAACATCTAGATCTATGTATCATGTGGTTTTGCACAAATCACACTGAGGATTTTTTTTATGAGTGCCAGGCATAGCCACTAATATGCTGAACTGCCATGGAAGCTTTCCATACTTTCAGGCAGCCCACATGAGCTTCTAGATGTTCCAGTACCAATATGATGTAAAATCCCCATGATAACTGTTTTTACTGTCCTCTCGGGAAAGAACAAAATATGTAGACTGACCTTCAAAGTGAATAAAGTTTTTGGAAATTTTTGCAGAGTCCCATCAGATGGTTCCTTAACTTGTAAGACATTTTAAGTGTGATCACTTGGTATTAGTTTTAAAAACACACACACAATAGAGATGATTGCTAACTGCATTAAATATAAAGTCTGCCTTGACCCTGCTGTTCATGCAGGAGAGTGCATCTAGAAACAGACATGTGGAGGCAGAAGGATGGTTTGTCACTGCCATAAACTTAAATACTGTTCTAACTTGGGAGTTACTGAAATAGCCACCTTTGGGAGGAGGCCAAAGTACAGCTGTGGAGGGGTACTAGGGAAGATGTCATTTACAGCCTGATTAATACTTCTGGATACCCCTGATCAGCAGTTTCATAGCTGAGGACATGACCTTCCCAGGTGCAGCAATGTGCTTTCCTGCTGCGCACACCTTGGGCCTGTGGGAGCTGAATGGCTGATCATCCGTTGATGGTGGAAAAAGCTAAGATCAAAATATACAAGCTCCAATCTGGAATAAGTTAGAGGCATCAGCCTCTGCTAATAAATTACATCTCCACTAAGAAATTCCATATACCAGTTCCCATCCATTTCTTGTGTAGGTTTGTAAGAGGGGGATGAGGAATACTTTCTAAACAAGAGAAAGCCTTGTACAGACCTGCATTCTGCTAACGGGGACTGCAGAAATCACCTTCTCTCTTTGAGTAACGCCTGGCAGTTTCATCTTTCGGTAAAGTGAGATTTTACACATCCTTACTGAGAGCGTTATTTAACATCATTGTCCAGGAGACTTACCAAGAGACATTGAAACACCTAGAATCTGTTCCAAGAAGGAAAGGACAGAACATCAGCTTTCTGAAGATTCCTATATTTTGAACTTTAAGGGAACAAAGTCAAGAACACAAAACAAAGAAGCAATGTATTTTTAACTTTAAAAACAAAACTTTTTTCCATCCCATGTTAAGCATTGATTTAAACATTCACTTCAAACAAGACTCACAGCTGGCTCCAAGGATAAGTAACAGGAGAGAGAACTGGAAGACTGGCATTATTTGTAACCCTTGTTTATATTCCAAGCACTATATAAGCATGGATAAAGAAGCAAAAGTGGAGCAGTTAAAGGCTAAAATAGACTTCTGTTCATAAATTTACTCTGATCTCTTAAATCTTGTCTTATAACAAATGTCTTTAAGGTGTCACAAAACTTTCACAGATATTCAGAGCTTAATAAATAAAATTTTCATCCAGCAGACAAAAAATATGGGGAAATTATAAGATTTTACAAGAAAAGAAAAGGGCATTTCCCATTGCCTCCAGTACATTTCAAGAGGAAATCTTCAGCTTGGACCAGAATGGATTATTAGGAAAGGAGAAAGAGACTCTGATTTTATATTAAACAGATTGTACAGATGCTGAAGGTTGTATTTCAGGGGAAGGAACTGGCAAAAATCACTTCTGAGTATTCCTTGTCTAAGACAATCCTATGAAATTTGTGCGGTTGCCGTAAGTCAGCAGATGACTTGCAGGTGCGCGCGCACACACACACACACACACACACACAAACATTTGGGCACAGATATAGAAAGACAAAATAAATGTATATGGAACCCTTTAGTTGTGCAGGTGTATGCATGAAGAAATAAGCATATTTCCTTTAAAAATATATAGAATCATAGAAGTTGCATTCAAGAAAGAAATTTACCTCAATGGCTGTGCCTTTTTGAGGGTGGGGGTCGTTGGGGTACACCTTTGTGCTACAGTTGACTCTCTGTATCCATGGATTCTAAATCTATGATTCAACTGTCCAAAGCATGAAAATATTCCAAATCATCGTCATCATTAAAAAAGCAAACCTTTATTTTGCCATTTTGCATAAGGGAAGCCATTTTAATGCTATCACACTGTAAACTGCTTAGAGAGTGCTTATAAAGCAATATAGAAATGTAAGTGCTATTGGTATTGCTACTGCGCCACTGTATATAATGATACCTGAGCATCCACAGATTTTTATATCCATGGGGAATCCTGGAATCAAACCTCAGCCAATACTAAAGGCCCATCTTTTTTGTATATGATGCAATAGATCTAGGGTAGGAATAATACTTTTCCCCAAATGGCTTTTCCTAAAACGTCCTCAATCTCCCCCCCCCCCCCCGAAACTCCTGATATCTCCTCCATGGACTAATCAAAATTCCTGATAGTCCATTCATGGATTTCCAGGTGCAATTGTCTGCCAATTTTCAGCCACAAAATGGCATTGTGCAACTCACTCTAGGGGTGATGGCCTTCAAACATTCTGTGTGTGCCTAGATTTGCTGTAATGTATTTTTCTTGGCTTACTCCACTCATTACAGAATGTAGCATGAGAAGTTGCCCTTATTCTTAGATACATGGACAGTAGGCAGGATCCAGATTAGTGCTTAGTGAAGTTCCTCTCATGAGGCGGGAAGGGGTTTCTTTGCTCCCTTTCATTGGCTCTCTCTACACTGAGTTTTACTTTCTACAAAACAAATTAAGACATGGGTATTCTGAATGCTGCTTCCCTTTTGGACTAATGTGTCCTCTTCTCTGGCATTGATGACAGACATATTGCAAATGAGCTCCATCCTGTTTCTCACTGATTCAGTGAAGGAAACATTGCCATTAACTTCTATAGAAACTTAAATGATGCAAAGGATTAGAGAGCTATGTCTTCATTTTGTCAAAGCATTGCTGCTGCAATTGTCAAACCATCTGTTACTTACCAGGAGAAATGGCTCTGTGCAAGAAGAGCAAAGTTTGGCAGGGACTAGAACAACTGTGATTCCACTTGTTAAAGTAATGTATTTAGCATGGATGAGAGGATGGAAGGACGGAAGAGGAGTTCCTCTGCTCAAATATTTACCATCCTGGCTCGGACTATGATTCAGACTCCTTTTGTTTATGTTGTTATGGAGCTGGTGGCAAAAACTGGGTCCCATTCTCCATAAGAGTTCCAGAATTTCCGTCACTTCTAAGATTTTATAAAAATGTTTCTTTGGGAACTGGAATGTTCATGGTTTGCCTCATTTCCAAACAGAACAAAACATTCCAGGCCAAATTTAAGTCAGAACAGCTCAACCTTTGTATCTTTCCTCTGCTGCTATAAAGTCATGATTATATTTGTGTGATGGTGCAACTCTGACATTTCCCATCTAAATGTTTCCTAGTTTGGAAACTTAGTGGCTTCCCTAGCTATGCTGCTGTGTACAACTGTCCCTCTAGGACTTTCTTCATCTAAAATTCAGTATGATGTAATTATTTACAGAAATGACAATCATCCAAAGGAGACAGGCAGCCAGAATTTTGAATGAATGTGGGCTCTGTTTATGTGGTTTAGGTTGACATTAATTTTGTAAAGCAAATTAGGACATTATGTATGTATGCATCAACACATTGTTTCATAATTTATAACAGTGCTAAGCACAACATAGCTCACTACTACAAATTTTAAGAATTGGAAAACTCATATTATATAAAGAATGATACAAGATGAAAACTCAGTATGATGAGATGGGGAAAATAAGTTTTTTTTAAAAAAATCTGAAAGTGAGAATGTTGACATTTGTGATTCCAGTGGGAGCCAACATGATGTAGTGGATTGAGCACTGGACTACAACTCTGGAGAACAAGGCTCCAATTCCTACTTTGCCATAGAAACCCATTGAGTGACCTTGAGCAAGTCACACTCTCTCAACCACAGAGAAAGGCAAAAGCAAACTCCCGCTGAACAAACCTTACCAAGAAAACTGTATCATAGGTTCACCTTAAGGTTGACATAAGTCAGAAACTACTTGAAGCCACACAACAACAATGATGTATAGGAATTTGAGGAGCTAATTATGAAGCAAACCTCCATGAACATCTCAGGTTTTGGATGTTTTAAGCTATAGGCTACAGCCTGTGATTTTTTTTTTTAAGTGTCAGCTGTTCACATGCGCTGGGATACAATATTTTTTAACAGTGCACTGCCCTTTACTGAATTCAAAAAGGGGAACAGGAGTTGCTTAGAGAAGAAGGCCCATTTGTCAAGCAACACATTTTTCATATATTGTGAAGTGGAAAAGGACAAAATTGAGTGTGCAGAGAGCTGTCATGTAGGCTTGCCCATGACGTGTGCACTTGTTTTGTTGATATGCTGGTTTATTGATGTGTGACCTTTAGGTACTAGCAGTTATGAACTCCAATTAAATGTTTCTTGATAGGCTAATTTATTGATGTGTGGTCCTTAGGGACTAGCAGTTATGAACTCCGATTAAATGTTTCTGAAGAAGAGAAGCAGTCAGCTGTGATCCGTAATGATGAACAAATGTTTGTCCCACTTTTCTCCAGCTGGGGACAAAGTGAATAGTGAATAATATGGGAAGTCCCTTGTGTAATGACTTGCACAGCAGTGCTTGGAGACTGAGCAGTAACCCCAGAATGGCTATGTTCCATAGATAGAATTGTATTCCATTCAGAGTTATGTCTGCTATATGCATTGTCACCTTGATTTAATGTAAAGCCATCTTTACGCATAATGAACCAAAGCTACAAAAGGTAATCACAGTTACTTCCGTTGCTTATGTGCAGATCTTTGATCTTTTTCACATATGGCAATATGTAATATGTCATCAGTTATAATATATTTGAATTCTGGATTGCCAAGCCTGGGATCCAGCATTCAGAGTAACTTAAACTGCAGGTGTTATCTCTGTGTAAAGGCATGAGGAGATGTCAGGGCAGTCTGATCTGGAAATGCCCCATAAAATTTGACAGAGGAAACCATCTGGATTTGGAGTATGTTGCTTTCCTCCAGTCAGGGAGAAAAACTGTTTTTTACCATACTATCTGATTTTGATTTTCAGTGAAATTGATCTTCCCCACTATTGAAAGTTAAAATGGATCCTATTTTTCTCCAAAGCAGCTGGGTTTTTTTACCTTCATCCCCTGCTTGCTTTGGAAGGGCAAACAAAAGCTGTGCAAAAAGAAGAGGAAAATGAACATCTTTAAATGTTCATCAGAAACATCCAAGAATGTTTCAGGTTTATATTCATCTAACATATGTTTACTCTCCTCCTCATAAATCCAGGCTGCCTTTATCATGGAACTTTATGTTTTCTGCCAAACCTCCAGCACTGAGTCCAGGTGAAATGGGATTCCCACTTCCCCCTCATACACAACATAAATAATTAAAGTTACACTTATTCACCTGCTGGTAGCCTCTTTGGTGAATATATAACAGCACATCATTGTCCTGAGATGTAACAGAGAAGATGCCTCTGTTTCATTTATGTCACAAAGAAGACACTGGCTGTGAGCTCTTCCACAGATGTTGTGGACTAACATCTTTTGACTGCCCAGGTTCTGTGAAGATAAGGCACTCTCATGACTTCTCTGAATAATTTCCAGAAGTGACAACACTGAAGACATGGAGTCCTTTCACACTATACAATGTGTAGCCCTTTGATCCACTTTCTGCATCCTATGGAATTGTGGGATTTGTAGTTTGGTAAAGAGGGACAGCCTGGTGTAATGCTTTGAGCATTGGACTAGGACACTAGGAAGCCAGGGCTCGAATTCTGGCTCGGCCATGGAAACCCACTGGGTGACTTTGATAAGTCACATTCAGTCTCCTTGGATGGCAATTAGGAGTAGGTGCTACCAATCAATCCATCTAGCTGGTGGCTGCTGTTAACATCCCCAGTCCATCCCCAGTCACATGTCTATTCAAGCAAGTAGTTAGTTAGTTGAGACACCTCCTGACATCTTTATCAGTCTGAAAAATGAAGAAGGCAGAAAATCTGCTGGTAACTTGTCTAATTGTGCTGCGCTAAGTCCCTTCCTCAAATAACCAGGGATCACCCTGCTTCTTTCCCCCATATCTCTAGGACATGTGTAAAAGAAGAACATGCTAATCTGTATTCAGACTTAATAAAATATATAGGAAGTGGCAGGGTCAAACTAGACAATATGCTTAGTTGTTGTTGTTGTTGTTGTTTAGAAATAGAACTCCTTGGTGTGATGACAAACATGTTTGCCATAGCACATGATTTTCTTTGCTTTGATTTTATGTACTTTGTTTTTTAATGGTCTTTGGAAATTAAGCACAGGCTCAATGTGCAGGTTTGATTTCTGAGGTGTATATCTCAGAGGAAATCCTATTTACAGATGGGAAACAGGTTAATCGTGAGGAATACATATTCCCTTCAGCATCTAGTTTGAGTCTTGCTTGTTTCTAGTCTTATTGCTTCTGGAGAATATCTGAAGTGATCCTGACCTGAGACATTCTTCTACTAGTAGAAACTATAATTTTATTCATCACTGCAAACAAAGACAGTGGCATAGACAAACATTAGCATCCCCTATGTTTCACTACTCTTCTTGGTAACTTCTGCTAAGGCAGAACATATGATGTCATTGTGCTGTGCCTTTCACCACTTTCCTCTCATGTCAGTGACTTTGGATTTTGAAGAATACACAGTGAAATGTCTGTTATAATACAGTAATTTATGTGCTCTGTTATAACAGACATTACAAAAAAGAGAGATTAGTGGCTGCAGGTCCATATTGTTTGCAAAGGCATTCTCTTGCAATGTAATAGTCCAAGGGAATAGTCCACATTTCTGGAGAGCTACAGAATATACTTGACTCCCAGAAGTAATTATGGACATTCTTCCAGCTTGAAGGTCTTGATTTAAAATACAGTATTTCCTGGAGAATTGACCTTTGTATGTCACCAAGTGTAAGTCAGGAAATCAAAACCTGCCATTGTATTCTGAGGTATTGCTGTTTATTATGTGGATCTCAGTGAGTACACGTAATTCTTCACCAGAAAAAAGAAAAAAGAAGAAAGGATGAAAGAAAAGAATGGCTAAGATCTTTTTACCATGTATAACTAAGTATTGGCCCGGTATATATGGGCAGGAAGCAGCATGGTGGTGCCAATTCTAGGGTTCCAGAGCGTGCAGCAACGACATGCTCTGGAGCCCTAGTCTGTATGGATGCCAGCATCATGGTGGCCTCCTGTCCACACAGTGGCCGCCATGATGATGACGCTGTCGTATAGCGACCAGACATCACTGGCAGGAAGTGGCATCATGGCAGCGCCCCTTCCTGCTTGCAATGGCACAAAAAAGGAGCTGCTCTAGGCGGCTTCTTTTTTGCTGTGCATTGTTGCCCCACAGTTTGGTTGCTGCGGCAACACTGTGCAGCAAAAAGAGGTGACCCTATTGTCTCCTGGCTCAACCCCCAATCTTAATAACCAGCAGTCACTTAGAGATGGAGGTCTGTTTGCTTAGTGATCAGGGAGCAGCAAGATGATGTTTCCAGTCCTCTCCATTATCAATCTGCATTGAGGATTTCACAGAATCATAGAGTTGGAAGAGACCACAAGGGCCATCCAGTCCAACCCCCTGCCAGGCAGGAAATCCAAATCAAAGTATCCCCGACAGATGGCCATCCAGCCTCCATTTGCAAGAGAAGTCCTAATTCTGATTGTCGCAGTCTTACTCACTTGCAAGAGAAGGCTGGAAATGTCATCCTGCTGTAACCTGATTGCCACAGTAAAAATTTATTTATTTTTTTAAAAAACATTTTAGACTACCCTTAAGGATTAAAACCCTTTCAAGGTGTCTTAAAAATGTTAAAATAAACCATAAATAATCCATTAAAATGTAGGAATAATTTTTTAAAGTCCCACATCTCATGTGGAGCAACCAAAAGCAAGTTTTAAAATGTTTTTGTAAAGCTGTATAATAAAAAAGCCCAACAGACTTCATCCCATCCTACATTTCTCAAATATAGGGCCACTAGAAGAAGTCCTGTTCTTTGTGAGCAACTGTCCATCCCATCTAATGGCATTTAAAGGTGGGCATGATGCTGAGAAAGCTTCTGCTGTGGACAAGGCTGGATTATTTCCTGCTGAGGTCTTTAGGGATGTCAAATTTAAAAGACTCCATAGCATTACAATAACAAAACATGCAGTATTATAATATTCTTTCCATTTTTTGTGTTTCTGAGTTCCTCGGAATCTAAGCTGCAGCTTATTCAACTAGTGTGTACCTCCAACACTGACTCTAGAATCATAAAGTGCAGGGAGTCTGATATGGGTAAAGATTCAGGTAGCTTTGTCCCAAAATATTTTGAAGCTTTAAAAATTAGAAATAATACCATAATTTGAGCTCAGAAGCATTGGCAGGCAGAGCAATTGCCACATTACAGCCATCGCATGTACCAACTGACCCCTAGAAATTCAGAGGTGGCTGCACAATGGGAATGCAACAATGAGAATCTAGATAATTCTAGATAACTAAAAGATATGATTTGTTGAAATATAAGTGTGAAGGGGGGGAAATGTTGAAAATGAAATTGTTTAATGTATAATGTATATGTCATATTTTATTATCAATAAACAAATAAAAGGCAAAAAAAGAAAAGAAATTCAGAGGTGACTGCAGTAGCTGTTTTTTCAAACTGTCCTTAAACATTATCAGATTACAGCAGGTAGTTTGTATATGATTTGTATAACCAAATGAAGGATGACCAACATTCCTCTGTATGGGTCTACACCTGGTGTGCCAGCCTCAGCTGATAAAAAGCACTTCTAGACACCTGACCCTCCCCAGTACCAAGCCCAGAAGAACTCCTAAACTGTGCACTTGGTCCTTCAGAGGACCCAGACCCTAAGACCAATTTTAAATTTCCACCAAGATTTATTGACTTCCCTACCCACAGTGCTTATGTCTTGTTTTGATCTAGAGCTTCCAGTCTCTGGTGCCTGAGTTACCTAGTCACCTGAGAGAAGCAGATGGAAATGAAAGCTCAGTGTCATCAGCATACTGATGGCAGTCAGTTCAGAGCTCTGGATTACTTCCCTTAGTCACTTTATGTAGATGGGAGGCAAGTTGGAGCCTTTTTGGCATCCCATTATTACATGACCATGAGTTGAACAGAAGTCCTTAGCATCATTTTCCATGATAGCTCATCTAGCTAGGATGATCACTGTATACTGTGCCTCCTAAATCCAATCCAAATAAGCAATCCATAAGAATATCAAGCAACCTATGCCTAAGAGAACCAACAGGTTTGAACTGCCCCATCTACTGTACAGTATAAGACATCTAGGAAGATGACCAGTACTGTTTCCATCCAAACGTCAGCCCAAAAGTGTATCAGAATGGATCTAAGCAATCAGTCTCACCCAACACTGATTGTTTAGATCTGTTCTTAGATCCAGGTTGTGAATGAAATCTTTAAATATAAATGCATAAATTGGGAGCCTGACTTACTATTTGTTTTGGTCTTATAAGAGTGTTGTGCCTAAAGAGCACACCAAGTTTCAGAGTCTTGATGCAGGAGAGACAGGAAACATGATCTGAAGCAAAATCCTTTTACATTTCAGATAAATTTGTAAATATGTATGGCCCCTTTCTGAGCTTCCAGCATCCCTTCTCTTTCCACAAAGTTTGCATTGCAGAAGCACCAATTTTGTGACATGTATGGGAAAGCTTTCTCTTCTATAAAACTTTCACAATGGAAAGATCTTGAACAGTTGTAGTGTTTTAAGATTTCTGTAGCCTTAGTAGTGAGGACCTAGCAAACTCTAGTTCTTAGTATCAATATAATTACATGTTCCTATTGGCAAGGCTCAGGGTACAGTGGGGAACTAACAAGAGGGACTGCTCTCATATTTGCATCTTCCATTACTATTGCTGAGACAATGAAGATTATCACACTGGGGATAAAACGTTCCCCAGTGCATTCTAACAGGGGCGAGCATGGAGCATGATGGGAACCCGATGGGGCCCAGAACACTAGTTTACTGCACGGCAGAATGCCGCCGCCGCTGAGCATCGGGTTCCAGGAGATGCCATTTCTGGGCATGCTTGGAAACTGTCCCCAGAAATGGCATCCCCTGGAATCCAATGGGAACCCGATGGGAACACTCGGCGGTGGCGGCGGCATTCTGCCGTGCAGTAAACTAGCATTCTGGGCCCCATCGGTTTCCCGTCACGCTCCGTGCTCGCCCCCATTAGAACGCACTGGGGAACATTTTAACCCCAGTGCGATAATCTTCAATATCTCAAAATTATTGGCTATAGGCCTGTTTCTGGAGTTTGAATTGAGATGGATTTCAAAATCAGCTAATGCAGGCTGTTGCATAAAAACCACAAAGTCCACTCCCATTAATCTCTAATATTTCTGAATATACTGTATATGCAGAGGGATCTTGCAGCATTTTTGAGAGTAACTGAAAGAAAGAAGACGGTAGCATACGTTTTTATAGACTTAAGTCTATTTCAGCAGATGCATCTGATAAAGCAAACTTAAGTCTACCAAAGCTTAAAAGCTCTGCATACTGACTTAAACTAACATGGTTATGTCTTTGAATTCTGAATATGTTCACTTGTCTGCTCATTGTATGGTAGCATTGAAAACAATCTTAGCACAAGCAGTATGAACATTGTCCTGAACAGCACTTGGCTCAAAGTACCTCTCTATTTATGTATACATACAGGGGGAGAGAGAGAGAGAGAGAGAGAGAGAGAGAGATTATTTAATTTACAAAGCACTTATCTCAATATAGAACCCAAGGCAGCAACAAATAGAAAAACCTGTTTACAAATGTTCAGGATTTAAGATTTTCCTTTCTCTCTTCAGACATCTACATAACAACCAGATCCAGAGTCTGGGAATACATGGCTTTGAAGGACTTCACAGCCTGGAAACTCTGTGAGTTGCTTGCTTTTTCTTTGTATATTCATAATCTTCAATGACAGTACAGTATATGATAGTTGTGCAATTCTGGGGTTGGAAGAAAAAAGATGAGCATGTAATGGGAAGACAAGGACAAAGGCAATGCAGCAGACACTTCCAACATCTAGACAGAAGCTGTGTGCTGCACCCTGTGGGCTAACTAGTAGCCATTTCAGATTGTGGGACTGCAGCTTCAGCCAACTGGGAGAAATGTCTGAGCAAGGAAGTGTCAAGTGCCTCATTGTATGAGCTCTAGAAAGGTCCAGCTGCTTGCACAACCAAAGCTTGAGTGAGCATTAATGTCGCTACTGAGCCCTGATCCTGTCTGTTTACAAGAAGGCCTAGAAAACACAACACATTATTTATCACACAAGGGAGTCATTTAACCATAAAAGTGAGCTTGGAAACAGCTATGTCAATCCATTTGCAAAGCACTGTCTGGCAGCCACACCTCCTTTCTGTAGGAGTCTCCAGCAACAAATCAGGGTTGGCTGGTTTAAGCCAAGTTGGTTTTCGCCATGGTTTAAACCAATTGATCTCTTACCAAAAAACATTCCTGATTTTTTAAAAAGTGATTATTCTATATATGTCTGGCTATTACTGTATCTTACAACCCTTTAACTGGAACAACAATGATGCTAGCCACAGATGCTGGCAAAACGTCAGGAATAAACTCTTCTAGAACTTGATCACATAGCCCAAAAAAACCCACAAAAAACTATGTTTGAAAACAGTTTGTTGGTAGTTGTTTATTGTTAGACCAGTGTCAATTATTGCTTTTTAAATCACTTTATATAGTGCAAGAAACACCACTGAGAAACAAATCTTTCCATTAACATAAATTCAACCAAAACAAATTGCTTTAAAAGATTTGTAGAACAATTATTACTTAAATTAGTGGTTATAACATCTGAACTTTTTTTTCTACTTAATTTTCTGATTGTGTAGTCCTATACATTATTACAAAAAACTGGTTTTAAAAAACTAGTTTAACCTGCCCAACCCCCCATTTATTTTTGTTGTTGTTTTTCCAACAGTAAATTGAAGCTATTTACTTCATTTCTACCAGGGAGGTCTTTTACTTGTTGGAAATGATGCAAACAGGGAAACAAACAGGGATGCAAAGAAGGAGGTTGGGTATTGGCACAGTATCCAAACAGTTGAAGTGAAAAAGAGCTTACTTACTTGGGATTGGGACCATTACTTACTTGGGACCATTCCAACTAGGGTGTTCACTTTTCTGAGAGCCCTTGGATGTATTCTCATAATATCCCTCAGATGCGTTTGACTGGTAGTTGGGGAAGAACATCCTGTAAGAGCTGTGATCCCTCATTCACACCAAATCGTATTTGGCTGGAAAAACTGAACAGGCTGAAGGACTGAATACTGACACAAAAGTCATTCAAGTGCTGGAAGCACATTTGAGTTTTGGCATGAAAGAAATCGTGCTAGCCTGCATTTCCTCATGCCCATTTATGTTCTGTCATTTTCCTATATGCCAGCAACACTAAGGGTTTATTTGAATTAAATTTTGAATAAACCCAGAAGACAGAGCCTTTATTCATAAATTACTGCAGGAAACATGGTGATATTGTTTCCCTCTACTGTAATTGAGGAACCATAGGTGAAAGCAAATGAAAATTGTATGGTCTCCAGGAGATACAGTACTAATTGTGGAAGGCGCCATGTCATTTGTCTTGTCCAACTGGTTCCTCTATACATATTTTATCAGAACAACATGGGACAAGACCACATTTTGAGGAAGTAGCTTGGATGCCACATAGATAATATATGAATCAGGGAGAAGAGATGCTAAGCCTCAGAATTGTACAAAACTCCAAGAGGTTAAATGTCGCCTCCCCAAATCCAGACAAAAGGCATTGCCTCACTATTCTGATGGAAACTTCTTTCTTTTTATATGATAGCCTAATAAAAAAGAAATAAACAAAGAGATAAATTAGCATTCCAGATGTCAAACTAAGAGGCTCTTGCCCTCAGTTGTCCAGAGACCTTTCCATCCACACAGTAAAATAACTTGTAGAATAAAACTGTCAGAAGAACAAGGATGGCAAGGGGGAAAGGGAATAGTACAAAGGATATGTTGCAGGATAAAAATGTCATTCAGTGAGATAAAGTTCTGCCAAAGTTTCTATTGACCCTCTGTACTAGGAATTAGAAGGTTCAGTATCAGAGTTTATGTTTGTGGACAAGAGTATGTCCAGCAGGGACTGGGAATCATGAAGCCTGGAGCTGAGAGTCCATGAAACCCTTCCCCCTAACTCTCCAAGATTTTTTTTTAAAAAAATTCTTTTCTTTTTTTACTACAAATGAATCCAAGGGGTTTGCTTTAAGCCTATAAACACAGAAAGCTTACCATTCTATTACAATGACTACAACAACAGCAGCAACAACAACAACAACACATCTAAATATGCCCTGAAGCAACTTCTGGTTGTATGGAACATTGCCATGGGGCATATCAGTATAGCCTGTCAAGGGCGCAGAAGAACTGAAAAATAATCCTAGGACCCACCTATGATGTATGGCATCCTCCAGTTTCAGGACCTTCATTTAGTGACATGTTTATATCTGCCCTGTTCCCACTACTTTTAAATCCGGATCGAGATCTGGGCTAAAAGGGGATGATTCTCACTGAATCCGATTTCAGACATTTATTCAGAAAGAGGGCCATGCATGGTTCCCACTGAATCCGATTTCAGACATTGATTCAGAAAAGGGGCCATGCTTTTTGCCCATTTTTGCCCATTTAACCCGCATCAAAAAGACACTGGGAAAATAGAGTGTTTTTTGAGCTGAATTGATTTATTTAGAAATAAACCGATTCAGCCTAAGTGAGAACCAGATGAATTTGAATCGGAATTGAATCTGCCATGGTTTCCACTGGCATCCCAGCTCGGGGGGGGGGGGGGGCAGCTGGCATGGCCCGGCCTCTCCTAGCCCCAAAATCACAAAGGTCACAGAGATGCCAGAAGCCTTGTGACCTCCTTCCCAGATTTCTCCCAGCCTCTCTGCGACCTCCTTCCAGCCTCCCCGGCCGTGGGAAATTTTTTAAAAATACAGGGAGCACAGTCAGCAGCCAAAGAAGCTGGTAAGGAGGCTGGGCCAGGGATTTTGGAGCCAGGAGAGGCCAGAGACAGGCCAGGCCATCAAGCTGCCCCCCCCCCACGCTACTGAACCGATTCCTGAAACTGGCAAAAACATAGTGGGAACATTTTTTCAGAACCAGTTTCAGGAATCGGTTCAGGAAACGGATTTTCCGGTAAGTGGGAACAGGCCCATCGGATGTTACAAACAGCAGCAGCTGCTGTCTTCACAGTAAAGCCAATTTTTGAAGGCTTCAGTTTTGTATGGCTGGGGGGGGGGTGGCAATAAAAGGATCGTGGACAGGATCTAGATGTTATACGTTTGTATCCTCTACAACATTTCAAAAGATCCTGGGATACAGTTCTTACATCATAATACCCAAAATGCCAGAATCTCAACAGGGCACCCACAATTAATATTAAAATAAGGGAATTGTAATAGCTAAATTAAATCTTCTGAGAGGGATTGAGCAACTTAAAGTGGGGATCAAGCCTGTATATACCAGTTCTGAGAAAAAGAACTCCAGAGTGCAAGTTTCAAAATAGTGACTTCAAAGACACTCACCCATACACACATTCAAAGACTAACAAAATGAAAGGTGGTAGCAGGCAGAAACTTAAGGGGCTGCAGAGGGAGATACTGTACTAATTCCAGATGTGTCACTCCAGTTAGGGGCTACTGGGAAGAGAAATGGCTCAACAAACTGCCATAGCATTGTGGCATGGCCAGCAATGTTGATGAGTCAAGAAACAGACAGAGTGTCTAACCTCAAGCAAGACCAAATTATTGTGCCTAAGCAGCCATATTCATAGTGCAAAGCCTGTCCTGGGGCAGAATTCAGGATTAAGGAGCAACTTCTAGGACAGAAGAATAAAAAGGGAAGTTGTGAATGGCCAGACAATTAGTGCAAATATCCATGGATAAAGGGGTATTGCTTCTAGATGGAAGCCTACTTGGATTTCTGTTGACTTATAAGCACAAGGTCTATCACTCACCATCACTCATCAGTGAGGAGAATATGCAGGTTATGATCTTGATCTATCCTGGCAACATGCATTTGAACTACCCCATGCTAAGCCTCCTGGATCTCCTTATATGGTAGGGCTATTTTATCGCATTGTGGCACCCTTGTGGCTACGTGTTGTAAAAATCCCTTTTAATATCACCTTGATATTAAAAAGATGGGGGTGCAGGGAAGCCAGACCTTGGGGTAACAATCAAACAGTGCAGCACATTCAGGTGGCAAAAGGTCTGGCCAGCCTTGGATGTTGCCAGACCCATAAGATAGTTAGACACTGACATGAGACTATCAGTGATACATGGCTTATTTTGCTATAGGATTTTGGACAAGATAAAACTGGATGAAGCAGTAGGAAATCACAGCAGAGATTCACATCTGGAAGAGGTTCACTCCTGATAAAATTTCATAAGAGGCAAAACGATTGCCTCATTTTATTGCCTCAATAAAAGCCTCATTCAAAAGCATGCTCAGTTACTTTTCTTCATAGTAATACAACTCCAGGAGCCAAGCCCTCACATTATCTGCTGAAAAATTCTTCACTCATTAGAGGTTGTAAGAAACTATTTAAGATACTTATGCCTATTAAGATGAGAACCTGTGCCCACTTCTATGGGAGAAATTCCTGCTGGACTCAGTGAGATTCATTTCTGAATAAATATATAGTGAATTTTTGTGCACATTCACTCATCCTTAGGGTAGACCAGCCTTCCTAACATGACGTCTTTCAGATGTACAGTCGGCCCTTCTTATACACAGATTTTTTATACACGGATTCAAGCATACACGGTTTGAAAATGTTACAAAAAAGTATAAATTTACCTTGATATTCCATTTTTTATAAGAGACACCATTTTGCTATGTCATTATATGTAATGGGACTTGAGCATACACGGATTTTGTTATACACGGGAGATCTTGGAACCAAACCCCAGCGTATAACAAGGGTCCACTGAACCCACCCAGATACTATCCTACTGAACCCACCCAGATATGTCATTAACCATGGGGAGTTCTAGTCCGGTACACTAGGAGATTGTCAGCAGGAATAGGCTGGTATAATGGGCTTCTTGTCTTGTCCCCTGTGGATTAGAAGATTCACATGAAGTTTGGCATCACACTTTATCTAAGCTGAATAAATACTGTACATTTTAATATAGCCTGTATCTCAGCAAACCTGGGGAAAACACATGCAGGAATATGACAGTAGTGGAGTGAGCATCTGGGTTCTAGCCAGACTGCAGTGGAGTCCCTTTCCCACCAGACATTGCTCTTGTGCAACTTAAATAATTGGCAAAGTATCTCTCCCTGCAGCAATCTTGCCACCAAGTCATCTCCTCTCAATGTGAGATAACAGGAAGAAAGCAGGAAACCTCAGCATTCATTTTCTTTTGTGCGGTTTGGCATTTTCCTCTGGAAGTTATTTAGGAGCCCAGCCAGTTCACCTAGGGATAGAAGACAATGCATGCAAAGAAGAAACTGCACCACCCCAAGGGCACAGTGGTCACAGAGCCAGGCTTTATTCTGGGAAGCTGATTGATATGAGTGTGTTTTTTAAACTCCTTGCCAAGGCTTCTATTGAAACTGACATTAAATCACAAAGTTCAAGCTATTGTGCAAAATGGTGTGGAAAACAACAAAGAGTTTTGTTGTTTTCCACACCATTAGGACTAGAAGTGTTTTGGATTTGATTCTCAACCTATATTGTTTTCTCTTGCTCTGTTTTTCTCTTCTATGTCACCGTTAACAATCCTTCCTTTTTTCTTTTGTATCAAGTTCTCACTCTCCACTACTTGCACACTTCTCTTTAGAATTATACCCCAAGCTTGGTTCATTCTTTTGACTAAAGGTTTCCAAGGTGGTAATCTGACGGATCTCATCTGGAACGACCTGCTGGATGAGATCCATCAGATTACCACCTTGGAAACCTTTAAAAAGGCTGTTAAGATGGATCTCTTCCAGCAGGCCTTTCCAGACTAGGTCCACCTCTATTTTCCTGCCTCCCCCCCCCCTCCACTTCTCTCCCCTTTTCTCCATCCCTTTTTCCATCCCATCTGGTCCTTGCTATACATTTCTTTTTTACAAATCTTCCACTGATTTTAACTGTGATTTTATACTATTGTTTTAATATCTTTCTGGTTTAATCTCTTTTTAGTATTACTATGTTTGTATACTGGGGGGGAGGGATAGGGGTTTTTAGAATTTTAACTGTATCTTGTTTTATTGTTGTAATCTGCTTGGATTCCATGTGATTAAGCGGAATATAAATTATTATTGTTGTTGTTGTTGTTGTTGTTGTTGTTATAGGAAAACCATAACTTTCCTGTTGGCTACTCTCAGTGGGAAATTACAAACCACCATTCACAAAGTGGTAACTTACAGTGTGTATGTATCCTTTGGCAAGTCAGTTGCCTGTTCTATCCTATCTAGTGATGAGAAGAATCTTAGCAAACTTTTGCATAAGTCACAGAGAAACAGGAGACCACTAAAGCCCCCATCATATGCACTAACACTGCCATGCGAGCAGGTTTCCTTCAGTGTGATATGAGACAGTGTCATAAACATGTGAATATTTAACACAAGATAAAACCCAACTAGTCATGGTCAGAGATCATATGTGGGATCATACTGTTGGAAAACCTGCTCCCATGCCACTATGCAGGTATGTGTATGCAAAAGGATCTGTGATATTCTTCACTACCTGGCAGGAAAATTCAAAGGTTTTGAGTGATGTGGTTATATTCCAACAATGCATAAACGGGTTTCTCTTCATCCTGTATCTCAACATTGTGAACAAAGCAGCTTACTTTCCCCCTCCAAATAATATAGTAATGCTATGGTCACATTGACCTGCTGGGCTATAGCAAGCAGCAAGAACTTATTCTATTAGGATTTCTTCCTACCTTTTTTTCACTGTGGGTTCCTCCACAGGCTTCAATATCCCTCTTCTAATGTGACAGCTAGTTTTCCCTGAGGCAAACACAAGGCAGAGATAGATGGACTGCTGATTCCTGAGGGGACAGCACCCTCTTAAGGATGCTCCAATCATAAATATATTTCATATCCAGTATGTCGTAACAAATTAGCATTCTCCCCTGTGTGAGCTAGACATTGTTAGAAAACAACATGCAGTCTCTAAGATGAGAAAATAAGTTTCAAGCAGGACAGAATTAAGTAAACCTGTGTGCATCTTGACAGCGTAGTTAAGCTGAAACACTTGATGTTAAGTTTATTACGTGCCACTGGCAATGACAGAACTAAACTGGCTTTGGTTCAAATAAGTTTAAATGGGTTATGGATCAAGTTACAAGTGTGGTGTCATTTCTTAAAGCTATGCAGAAAATTGGGGTGGGGGGTTATACATGATTTAATAAATGTTTTTGGTACATTTGGTTTCAGGCATTTTTATTGAAAGCTGAACCTGCTTCTAAGTCTGGCAAATAATAATATAGATAACATGCTCAAGCTGGAGCTAAAATAAAATTTTTGCACTAACACAAAATTCAGCAAAATGTCAGAATCATTAACTGGAACATTTGAAACTGCTTCTGAATTTAATTTTATTAATACTTTACCAAAAAAAAACCTAAACCTTTCCTTTACAAAAAGATTAAATATTAAAGTTTGTAGCAGAGTAGATTCTAGGATTGTTTATAGACTGCTTTTTTGAATTTTTTAAAGAATATTTTAATGTGTTTTTAAATTTTTAAAATTATTTTTGAGTGAATGTACACTGTAGAAATAATGCAGTTAGACCCCACTTTAAGTGCTGCAGCTCCATCATATAGAATCCTGGTATTTGCCATTTTACAAGTTATTTAGCCTTCTCTGCCAAAGGTGCCTCATTGGATATATTTACAAAATAATAAATTGCTTCAAATAAATGTTCTTTATTCAAATCACAATTACAAATATACTGAGTATTTAGAGGCGCTGCAAAGTGTTGCAGCCCAAAATGCCCAGGTATGTTCTATTTTTTCCCAGTTGAGAAAATAATTTTGGTTGGATGAGACAATAAAGGCTGAAAATAGAAATCATCAACATTGTAGTAAACAGAGGTTACGTTTCCTGGGTTTAGGAAGAGTATGTAGACTTTAAGATTATTGTGCAGAAACAGGAAAGGTATTTTTAGAGGAAAAACCTCAGAAAATAAACATCTTTGTAAGGTAATTAAAGAGTAGCAATATGTTTGGATAATTAGCAAAAGTGTATTCTGCTCATACAAGGGCATGCTGGGTCCAAGTCTAAATACACACACCACTCTTATTGAAGGAAATAATACAGCCTTGCAGATAACTTGTAACTTCTTTTTCTAATGAGCTATCAGTGGGTGAAAAATCCATAGTGTCATATTCTTATATCTTATTTTTATCTTCTGTGCTTTCATTATTTTAAAGGCGCTCCTTAACTCTTCCCACATCTGTTTTTCCTTCTTAATTTTCTGTATGTTTAAACAGTCATGTTAATTTTACTTGATGTAGAAGATGGAATAACATGAAATCAATTAGGAATCACGAAGTGAGTTTCACAGAGGCTTGGTCACCATATGCAAATAGAATACACTTGTAAAACTTCCAGATTTCACTCCTGCACTGGACACCTAAACTGTTCTGTGTTCTGCAAAATTCAAAAGTACTTTCCCAATGCAATGTGTCACGGGTCTGTTGTTTTTTTAAAATCAACAGACCCATGACACATTGCATTGGGAAAGTACTTTCAAATTGCAGATCACAGAACAGTTTAGGGTAAAACTGTTTTCTAAAAAAATCCCTACATCACAGTAGCAATGTTGCCATCATAAACACTATTGGCTTGAATATTGATTCAAAGAGATTTGGAGTAGTGTGAATTGTCCAATAACAATAACTGTTTTGTCCCAAGAGCAATACTTTGGACTTTGCGTGTAGTAAGGCCTCTGGCTCTCAGGAACACAGCCAGAACAAAAGACTTGTCCACAAATTTCTTAAGTTTCAAAAGTTTTACTGGTTATAAACACAAAACATGAAACTGATCTCCTTTTTCTCAATAGTCCTTCCTAAATACCTTGCTCTCTCTTCTTGGTGGATTCTATCTTTCTTCTTCTGAGGACTATCTTTCTTCTTTTGTGGACTTATCTTTTTGTCAAAGGAAAATACTCTCTCCAGGTCTGACTTGGCTGAAATCTTACTACACACAGAAACTAACTAGAGGGAGACAGCATAAGACCCTGGGATTTCCCACAATCCTTGCCTTTCTTAAAGCTGTAGATCTCTATTTCCCCTTCTAAACTAATACATAGAAAACCTAATATAATCTTAACTAAATATATGTCTCAAGAGCATCAAAGATGCTCTGGAGGCATGACAATAACATTTTAAAACAATGTGGTCACTGCATTTCTCTGAAAGAAAAAAAGACATCATTGTTGTTTTCCCAGTGACCCAATTTTCAACCACTTTCCCAGTTTTTTAAAAGGGAGTGAACTGTTGCTTTGAATATTTATTCCCTCTTCTAATGGTGTTTACATTTCGCCTTTAGACTATGGCGGTTTCCTTACAGCAGACCTTCTACAACCTTGAGAAAGGCTGGCACAAAGGCTGGGCTTGCAAAGTTTATGATCAATCAATTCTTTCTGTTGTGGTGGAGGGAGGGAAACACTCTCTTTAGTCCTAGTTCAGATATTTGTGCTTTTTTACAATAATAATTCAGAGGTCCTTCTTCTGGTACCACCAGTTCCCTTGGAATACTTTGAAACTGCCTAGAAAGCTTGGCCCCTAGAGTCTGTAACTCCCTTTCCAGGGAGGCCAGAATGCCCCCCTTCTTGTTGTCCTTCCATCTGTAGCCTAAAACCTATTTATTCAGGCAGAATAAACAGAAAGTTTTAAAAGAATGGGCTGGGGGTGTTGTCTTGTTTTAACAGACTGGACTGTTTTTAACAGCTTTTTATCTATGTAATTGCATTTTATTCTTTAAGCTGAATTGTTATAATACAGTAAATAATTTAATTCTATTTTAATGTTCACTCTTCATTTGTTTTTAATTGTATTGTTCCTTTAAATTATGAGTGCTTTGAGTCCTAATTTTAGGGGGAAAGTGGGATACAAATAAATTTCTCATTGTGTGCCTTCAAGTTGTATCTTATGGTGACCCTATGGCAAATATATCCCAGGTTGTCTGGGGCTGGGAGTATATGACTTGCCTAAGATCACCCAGTGAGTTTCCATGGCCAAGTGAAAAACTGAACCCCAATCTCCAGAGTCTAATACAGTACTTATGCTCAAACCACTATACCATGCTGAGTCACTTTGGCATGCAATGGACACCAGCACTAGTATCAGTAGCAACTATTCAAGAAGGCCATTTATTAAAAGTTTATTTTGTATGTAAAAAAACAGTATTTCAGAGTTCTAAAAGTGTTTAATGACAGTTTTCTTTTTTATTATTTTTTTAAATTATTAAACAAATTCTTAAAGTACAAACATTCACAACAACACATAATATACATTACATAACATTGCATACCAAGTACAACAAAAAACAGCAAACAGCAAAAACTTGCAGATATACTAAAATCCAATTTTGTAGATGGCCTGAAAGCCTCCAAGGCCAATTTGCAAGTTCACTGGGTTGAACAAAGCCATTATTATCCATATTCACAGACTAAATTTTGCAAGTGCTAACACTGTACATTTCATACCAATTGTGCAGCAAATAGCAGCTTATTTTCTATTACATGAGACATTCACACATGTATCTGATCATAAAGTAGATAACACAATGAGGTGTTTTGTTTTGTTTTTAAATGACTTACCACAATTGTAATGGTGTATGGGAACACTGTATGGAAAAAACATGGGGAAGAGCTGACTGTGAAGACAAAGAGAACCTCTTTGTCATTAACCAATTCATCTTTGGGGGGGGGGAGTCACTCACTTGAAGCACTGATGTGACAGATCTCATACATGCATTGCACAAACTCACATTTACAAGCAGGCCTTTGATATATAATGCAATGAAAAAGTGGGTGGTATGGCAGGATTCCCTACAGATCTCCAGATAAGGATTTCTATTGCCTAAGAACTGACTTTCTGTTGAAATCAAATGTCTTTATGTGACATGCCATTCATGTGTTATTCTCATCCTAATATCAGCATGTCCTTTGCTGTAGGAGATATGAAAATGTGTAGTATGTTGTTCTAAAATAAATATAGAAAAGTGGATTGAGAACTGGATCCTATTTTCTGTGTGTGTACTTGGGTATTATACCCAAACATAAAATCAGAGCTCAATTGAAGTTCCAGTTTTCTTCTTAAGAACTGGAAGTAGCAGGGGAAAGAGGAAAGCTAGAATTACTGTGGCGGGGGTAAGAGATGAAGGATGAGCCTTCAGAGATAGAAGAAAGAGTAACATGGGAGTATGGAGTGCAGACCCAGGGAGATTGTAATGACATAGATATAAATCTGGCAAAGGGAAAGCACAGTTGTAATAACAGAAACAGAAGAGCTCTGATTTTCTCAGCCTGTGCCAATTCTCCAATTTTTCTAAGCATTGCTGATTGAAGAGGATTAATCCATCCCTTGAAGGTATAATCCAATAGGCCTTTCAGTGGCCAGATCTTGGAGCATAGCCATTGGATGTGAATTTCATTCTACTTTTTGTGTCCCTGTGATGTGATCTGTGAAGGAATGTGTTTGTTGTTTGGTAGCTGATAGAATTTGACAGGTGTTCATGGAATGTAATCTTCAGTGTTACCTTTGGTTTATGGTCTAAAAGAATTAACTGCAGTTTGAACTTTCTTAATAGATAAAGTTCAAGTTTCAGATGTGATGTTCAAAGGTTAACAACCTATGTAGCCCAAGGGCCACAATTAAAATCCATGTTTAGTTATATGGGTTCAGCTGATTGCATATTTTGTAGGCACCTCATTTGAATAGTCTGCATGTGCTGGACATAGTGCTCATAGTTGTTTATACAGTTAGTAATACAGGGTGCATTTTAAGAGAATTTCAGAGGTGATAATTTTTGAAACAATTGTACAGTAAAAACACTGGCTGAGTCTTGTTCAGCATAAGCTGAGGATTTCTGGGGAGTTGTGTCAAGTGTGTACCCCATCTTTGTTTTTTCATTCTCATTATTGAACATGAGATGGAAGGGCTGTTTGACAAAAATGTATCATACCCAAATATGATAGTAAAAATTATATTTATAGAACAAGTAGAAAAGGAGACTCAGAATTAAAAGAATTAAATTCTATCTTTTGGGATTGAATGAGGGTTTCTAGTTCAGTGGATGACTGAGCAGCTGTAAAGTGACTTCCAGATTTCCTCGTGTGCTTTTAAGTGGTATATTCATTAATATTTATGGTAAAATGGCAATGAAAGGGGGTAGATGTTATTTCAATAGATTTTTTTTCCTAGACAAGGCTGCAATGACTCCTTATGTATAGCCTGGCTCCTTAGTTCAGCCTGGAGAGGGTTTCCTTTTAGGTTTTACTGAGCATTGATTCAGTCACTTGGAAATGCTTCTTCACCAACCTAGCTGTTATCAAAGATGCCAAAAAGGACATTTGTTCTACTGAAATCCTTTTGTTCTGTAATTCCCTAATAACTTTAAAGTCTCTGGGACACAATGGCTCAAAGTCCTTAGTTATTTGGAAACTTGTGCTAGCATCTCATTCAGATCGATAGTATCCATTCTCATCTTTGATCTTTGGAAAGGTGGGCTATAAATAAAGATTTTATTTATTTATTAATTAACAACTTTCACTGCATATTTACAAGCAGGGGGAACTTGTCTTCTGTCCTAGTGTGAGGATAAATCAGAGAGAGGAGAACATATAGAGGGAGCTGGAGCAATACCTTGAACTGCTCATCAATCTTTCAGTGCAGCACAGATCTTGCAGCTCACTGTAGTCCTCTCAAGGACTCCTAATCCATGTTCTCTTTGCTGTGTCAATCCCTATATCCTAAGGTCAATGAAAAGGACTAACTTGTATCCATGTAATCATTCTACAGTGTTCTTTACAAGAACTGTGAAGATAAACTTGCCTTTACTTCCCAAAGAGCAATTTGTACAGTTTTGTACATGTGATATTTCTCATGATATATAGGCATGCATCCAAAGAAGTCATTCTGGCAAAACATTTATGGCTATTACAAGCAAAACATTAATGTTTATTACATCATTAAAAAGTAGCCATTAAATTGCTTTATGATACTTTATCAGCAAGCATCTTACAAAAAATGCCTCCATTACACACATCTACAAAAGGAGCATGATGCATATAAAATGAATTGTATAATATTGTGTATACAAATTCCCCATTGGTCACCTAATCAATGCTCATAGTTCTGAGCACCTCTCAGTGGCATGTAATTAGTGCCATAGCTCTTTTCTGTGCAACTGCCTTGCATCTGTAAAGTGAAGGACCCCCCAGGAGAGTCCAACTCCCTAAGGCCTACTTCAAACATGTTAAATAAATTCAGGCAAAATTGAAGCCATATGGCATTCAGAAGCTTCCCCAGCTACAGAACAGACAGCTGAGAACAAACATTTTCCGGAAGCATTAGAGAAAGGGGCTTAGTTTGAGGGGATCTGAAGAAGTAGAGTAGACAGCTGAGTTTTGCTGTTATGAAATGGCATGTTCTCAGGAAGAGCTACTTATTCCAGGACTGTCCCAATTCTGGGGAGATGGGAGACAGGATGAGATCTGAGCCCTAAGCAAACTAGACTGCAATGGCTGTCCTATGCAGCAGAGCACTCTGTTCTGGGTATCTTTGACATCTGTCAGCCTCACCCCAAAACTGAACAAACTGCACTCTCTCTGCCAATACTAAGTTGTTTTCCATATAAGGGGAAAGCTGATTATACAGTACAGAGAAACCACAATAAGAATCAGGGCCTCGTCTGCATCCTTCTTTGTGATTAATTTTCATTACTGCGACAAGAGGGAACCCTCCCTCATTATTATGGGTGTTGCATCAGGACAGGGAAATCTTTATTCTTCTCAAATCACATAATTTTCACATGACTACCTTTATGAACTTGGTGTAATTCCACATTCCACATTACATTCTGCAAATGAGACATCCTTTATTCTGAAGAACAGAAGGCAATATGATGCCTTGCAAGTCTGCATGTTCTTACTTTAAACCTAAAAATATTCCCAGAAGCACTATAAAGTCCATTTTTCATCTAAGGCGCACATGGATGCAGGAGGATAAGCATAATTTTAATCCAGTGTGGTCTCCTGGTGTTTGATTATAACTCCTATCATCCCCATTGACAGCCAATGGCTATGGGTAATGAGTGTTGTAGTCTAACACAGCTGGAGGGTTGCAGGTCAGAAAAGGATGCTTTAGTCTCAAATGGGAGAAACCAGAAAGTCTTCTCATAATTTAGTTATTCTTATATGATAAACTACATGAACTTTCCCCTTCGACATCTGATTTCCATGGTGAAGAAAAAGACAGGTGTCTCTTTCAAATCTTAACTCACATGATTTATCCATGGATATTCAGGTGCATTATCTCTGGTGATTGAAGTTTATGGTTTCACATTATGAAGATTATTACACTGGAGGGATAGCATCCTTCTACCATCCTTCTCCCATCCCTAAACTGATCTAATCATGAGATCAGGGGACAAAGATCTTAGACACACATCTCTGGGGCAGAAGAAAACAAACTTGCTCTTTCTTCAATATGACATCTTCTCAAATATTTAAACATGGCTATCATGTGAACAATGGATGCAAGCTCCAGGAAAAGAGATTCCACCTCAACATTAGGAGGAACTTCCTGACAGTAAGGGCTGTTCAACAGTGGAACACACTTCCTCAGAGTGTAGTGGAGTCTCCTTCCTTGGAGGTTTTTAAACAGAGGCTGGATGGCCTTCTGTCGGGGGTGCTTTGATTGGGAGTTCCTGCATGGCAGGGGGTTGGACTGGATGGCCCTTGTGGTCTCCCAACTCTATGATACTATGATTTTTCAGCCTCTTAACCTTGGAGTATATCACACGGAGCTTACCGGTGGTCTTCCGGCTCAGTTCCAGCTCATTTCCGACATCAATGCACTTCCAAGGATGCGGTTTCACTTCCTAAAGTGAAAGGGTTATCGATGCCATTGATTTCTATGGGAGCTACTTGCAAAGGGCTTCAGCAATGTTTGCGAACTGACCCCTCATTTTGGTAAAACCTGAAAAAAGTGACTTCAGAGAATTCGCTTTCCAAGCTCCCTTCAATTGCACTGCGAATTGCTCTGGTGTGAAATGCAGCTTTGCTACTGCTCCGCAAACACCCCAGGAAGGAAGGGAAGAGGAGGAGGCAGCTCCCCCCGCCCTTTCCTCCCCGCAGGTGCCTGCTCCAGCGCCAGCACCCAAAAGGAGAAGGGAAAGAGGAGGGAGCCCCGCCCCCATCCCCTTTTCCCCACAGGGTGACGATTCAATTCATTGAACCCTCTGGTGTGGTAATACAATGTGCTCTCATTCCGCTTTGCTGGAATCCGCATCATGTGACTTGCTTGGAATCAAACTGACTTCGCTTGCCTCTCACTTCGGAAGGGCAACAGAAAGGCAACCAGTTGTGGTAAAACATCACCTTTTTACCTTAATTTGCCTTGCTAGAGAGGAATGACTCTGGATCTGGTGTGGAAAAACATCACACTTTGCATTGCTAGAACAGGAGTGACTGCGGATCTCAGCTGCAAACCCCCCCCACGTGTAATAAGGTCCCTTCTCTTCTCCATGCTAAACATACCCAGCTCCCTAAGCCACTCATCATAGGACATGGTTTCCAGACCTTTCACCATTTTAGTTGCCCCATCTCTGGATGCATTCCAGCTCGTCAATATCCTTAAACCAAAACACCACATTGGCTTGCTAATCCTGCAATAACAATTTCCAAAACCTAGTGATGTAAACAGAATATTCTTTTGTAGTCTATCTGTCTTGGGTTGCAGATGTTTGCAGGAGAGAAGACGTAGTATTCTGTTTACATTTAGCCCTAGACAGCCTGAAATGCCAGAGCTGAAACTGAACATGCAAAGCATAACATGTCATGACTGCTTTAAATATAACTGCTCCCAACTCCTTATGAGAAATTTCCTAGAAAATTTGATCAGTCTGGATTGTTCTCATGAAACCCAGAGTCTAATTTGACTTGGACCAAATAATCTCTGTAATCAATGTGATACTTCATGCGCCCTCTCTTCATTCCCAATTAGACTCCATGTTTTTGTCCTCTTTGTATGTTGTGTGTATGTGTGGGTGCGTGTATGCATTCACATCACCTGTTGACTTATTGCAACCCTATGAATTTTATAGGGTTTGCTTAGGCAAGGAATATTCAGAGGTGGTTTTGCCAGTTCCTTCCTCTGAAAAATAGCCTACAGCAAGCACCTGGTATTTGTTGCTGGTGTCACTAACCCTGCTTAGCTTTCAAAATCAGACAGGATCTGGTACTTTTAAGATATATCAATGGAATATGCTCTGTAACAAGTAGGATTTGGACTGCTGCTTTACAGTGCAATCCCATTGAAAGAAGTTGGCGGTAGTGGGGTTGACTAGGCACAATTCTCTTTTGACCTCAAAATCCTTTTCTGAGGATGATTTCAAAGATCTTAGAGATCTGTTAATGGTGGGATCTACTGGCAGCACTAGTGTGCTGGCTAACATCTGCTGTCAGAAGAGTCAATAAAAGGGCAGATTATGGCAGATCCAAATCCCTGCAGCCCAGAGACACAACCACAATGCCAGCAGCACACAGAGTGAAAGTAAGTAGTCCTAAATATTTACCAGCATCAGTTGGCTGGAAGGTATTTGGATTTGGATTTAGTACAGCTTCAGCTGGGGTCCTTTCACACTACACAGTTACAGCACAATGATTCCACCCCAAGTGCCATGGCTCTGACCAATGGAACTCTGGGATATGCAGTTGTATGTTATATTCCCCTTGAATGTTTTTACTATCCACATGTTAGCAATATGCCAGTATCTCCCCTTACCTTCACCCAAAAGGCAGTTTACTCAATATCTTGCATTATTTCTGGTGGTGGTCATAAAAAGATGCAGCTAAGGAGAAGGAATTAGCTAGCAATACAAATATATTGCTCCATCAAAACCCTGGAAGTGCAAAGGATTATTTTCCGTGTTTTCTTGGGCAAGGACAGTCACAGAATTACAATGGAAGCCTCAGTTCCTGGAAGGAGCTTGGAGCAGGATGAAAATAACCAGAAAATTTCCAGTTTCAATTTCTGATCTCACTACATCTCTAGGTTTATTAGCTGCAAATTTGTGGTGTTCTGTGGAAGAATTTATGGGGGGATATATATATATATATATATATATATATTTCTTGGCTTCTTAGGCAGAACCACTAATAGCATCTAAGAGGCAGAAAATTGAGCTGAGGCTATCCATTTTCCTTTCTCTGTGTGTCTTTCTCTGGTCTCTCACAAGTTATTAATAGTTCCAGTCTGTGTGTCACTGGTTTAAACAAATCACTCTGGCAGCCCAATCTGGCAATCATCATTTTGCTACTGTCAATTTACTTTTACTCCTAAATAAACATTGATTGAAGCATTCTAAATATGGGTCCACAGAAGCTCCCCAGAACAATAACAAGCTCATTTGGCTTGTTGCTTTTCCAGGATAATTATAAAGAGTTTCCTATTTTAAAAGCAGTACTAGGTGCAGAACCTGACCTGGCAGCTCTAAATGTGGTTACTCGAGTAAGTGTTTTATGATCATGCCTCTCACACCCATTCCCCACTAACTTTGGCAGGATGACTGGCTCCAGAAAATCCATTAATGTGGATAATAATAGCCTCTTTTCATTTGCCATTTACTCCTCTTTGGAGTTGTCTGGACTGAAAAGGGACAAGGGAGACTTGCTGTCATTTACTAATTTTTCTTCAGCTGGTGTTTGATTTATAGCTTTACATGAAAATTTTCTTATTTGAGCTGTTAAGTGAGGCAGCATGTGTATATGTATGCACATGCAACAAAGAACATGCTTTGAAAAGAAAAAGGTATTCATGTGAGCCAGTGATGTCAGTTACTTGATATAACTGATGTTGCTGGTACATCCCAGTGGTAATATTTATACAAATGGCATATCAGAAACAGTATTGTTGCACTGAGGAAAATCTGCACTTTCCCCATAATGTAGAAATTATGGCTGGAGGAAAGTCAACTAGTCATTACATCAAAACCATAAAAATTACTCCTATATTGGACAAAACTGAGACAATGAGATGATTATGTAGCTAACCCCATAGATTATTATGTAGCTAACCCCATAGATTATGGGTGACCAACTGATGGGCCTCCAGATGTTGTTGGACTACAAATGCTAGCATCTGTCACTAGCAGCCTGATGAGAAGTGCAATTCTAGAGGATCACAACTTCCATTGTTGTTGTATGCCTTAAGGCAATCCTAATAACTATGCAAGTCATCACCCTCCAAAATTCAATTCACTCCACCTTAGATCTATCTTAAGATTCTTTCTTGATTATTTAGTCCACACATCAGCTTTGGACAATCAAGAGTGAGTGGAAGGCAGATGATGATCTACTGGTAGGGTGATTTGTCTGAGCAAGCAAAGATTTAACATGTCATTGTTCAACAATACCAACAACAAATAAGCTTGCTTAAATTAGCCTGCTAACAGCAATGAAATCTTGTGGGTAGACCAAGAGTTGGTTTTTGAAGGAAAGGGCTGTGAAGTTAACGCAAATTCCTGGGCTGAGCATTGCTCGGGGAGAAAGGAAGTTGAATCTACACATTTCATTTTGTTAAATTTATCATTTGGCAACTATAAGTTCATTTCTGCCTTTATTCATATCATTTTTTTGAACATCACAAAAATTATCAAATACACATCTGCTGAAATATTTGTACACATTGTTGTGTGCATTTCCTAAAATGTACACATTTGTGCATGCACTTTTAATTTTTTTTCACTAATATAAAGAGTTTTAGTATGTGTATGCCCTTTTGATTAATAAGCATGTATGTGCTGATTTTTCCAAGTTGCTTACTCAACTTACCCACTATTTTTCTTTGTCTTTACTGGAGGATCTTGGAGTTTTTGTAAAAAGCAATGTAGATTCCAGATCCTGAAGCTAGATGAAGGTATTATCAGTGGCTGCTAGAAAGAGTAAAGCAACACTTTTCTTTTGGAAATATCACAAAAACCATTCCCCTTAAATTTAAATTTGCTTTACACTGAGAATATGTTTGTTACCTGTTTTATTTTGCCTATTTTGTATTTGAATAGCCATACATTCAGAATGTTCTAAAAGCTAAAACAAGACACTTCAGAGTCCTGCCCCATGATTCTTCATCTTTTCCACCTTTAAACATGTAAAAAGATTAATGTGTGGATTCCTCCCTGGTGAGTAAGTAGAAACAGCCCTCATGTGTCAGTAATAGTGGAAGGTCTTTTAGATCTATGGGATCTGTTGTTGAACAGACTTGACTTTTAGTACCTTTTTTTCCTGGAAATCAAGCACAGGATTATCCCAGCATAAATGAAAAAAATCCAAAATCCAAAATGTAGCAAAGATATATTACAAAGAAAGATAACAGACCACATCTTAAAATTACACATGGGAGCTGACAAGCTTAGTTTCCTCCATAGTGAGGGAAGGGGAACTGCATGTGCAGAGTAATGCTCTCTTTTTCATTTTAATTCTTAACATATGTTGATGAGTGTATCTTCCTCTACAAATGGGTTCTTGGCCAAGCCCTGGTGGCTGACCTTACACCCCATATCCACCTACATAGATTCTCTTTCTCTGTTCTCTGTACTACCATTCTGTGTTTTTACACCACCTTTTTTCCTTCTTGTTTTGCACACCCATCTGTGGATGCCATCAGTGCCTGGATATTCCTTGCACATTAATACTTGCATTTTTTCATGTTAAAATGGGTGAGTGGGACTTCCTGAGGCCTCCTATCCTTATAGCTTAATGATTCCACAAGTGGCCCTTTGGTTGTTTGTGTTGTTCAACACTGGTGTTCCTAAGAGTACACTCTAAAAAAAGTCTTTTGTGCAACTCTGTTTGTTTGTGTCTGCCAAAAATTGTGCCCCTCCAGCAAAGGCATTCCCAGATCAAGTTCAGAGATGGTTCTTCTATCCAGCAAGATGTGCGTAAAATACAATACATTTTCTCTTTGCCAAGGTGAGACCACAGCTTTAGACAGATAGACTTTCAACATTGTGAAGAATGCCAGTACTTATTGAGGAAGAATGGTTCCTACATGTACTTGCATGGTGCTTGATATGCAAACAAAAATTACAACTGTCAATTAAAGAAAACCCTTGAAACAGAGTGCTTGGAAGCACATGAGTGGCTTACATGTTGCTAATTATACTGCTATCAGTTGACACTTTGTTTTTACTAGTATTTCTAGTATAGCTCATATCAAGAATTGGCAGGCTCTTTCTGTTCACAGAAGAAACTGTTTGGAAGACTATAACTGCATAATGGATACTCTGTTTTACATAATTCCCTACTTTTATAGACGTTCCACTATTTCTGATCATTTTAATCTAGCAAGTTCACCAACAACATTTGCAATCTAATGCATTCATTCCATTTAGATTCCATCTTCTGACTGTTCTCCCATCCTTCCATTGCTATGGACTAGTCTGTTCTCTTCCATTCCTCTTTTCCTATATCAGTTGCCTCTTCTGGTCATGCACATTTAAAACTTTTTTCTTTAGTCATATCTTTGCTCATTTCTTGTGGGCCCCTGTTTCTTTTCCTCTTTCTTGGACCCTCTTGTTCTCCTCAGTCCATTGCTACAGTATACCCTGTCTGTCTGTCTGTCAGTCTGGCTGTTGCTTGGTTGCTTGCCTTCCTTCCTTCCTTCCTTCCTTTGCTCTCTTGGGCTTTCCCCAGCTTTCTTCCATAGCTCCTCTGAACTTATTCCCATACATTTCCCATTTATTTCATATAAATTTTCCATAAATGTTCTTTAAATTAAGTGGTACACTGACAAAAAAGATTAGAATTGCCATTTCTTGCCTCCCAGTGATGATGTGTTTAAGAGGAAGATGTTCCTACTGTCACCTGTAAAAACATTTTTGTTGTAGTGATGTTTGAAATTACAGTAGGTAGGCTGTTATTATCCACTAGGGTTTGGTTCCAGGAATCCCCATGGAAACCAAAATCTGTGGATGCTCAACTTCCATTATATACAATGGCATAGTAAAATGGTGCCCTTTATATAAAATGGCAAGATCAAGATTTGCTTTTTGGAATGTATATATTTTTGGAATATTTTCAAGCCATGGATAGTTGAATCTGTGGATAAAGAATCAATGGATAAAAAAAAACCTAAAAAATCTTTCCAGCAACAGTCTAAGACAGAATTGTGCATACTTACTCTTGCTGAAATTGAAAGGATACTTATTTAAGTATTGAACTTGGCCTCTCAATCTACATAAATGTAATAGCTTTTTAAATAACTTCATTTGAGCACTTTTATACACTGATTAGTTACATGTTAGTTACATGTTATCCTTCAATGGATAAGAGCTTAGAAGAGTTACAATGCAATTATGAGTCAGCAGTTGGAGGGGAGTATGGGAAACTAGGTGTTACTTGGCAATTAGACTGCAAATCCCATTTAATTCCATAGTTATTCATTATTATTTCTGTTCTTTAAACCACAATCCTATTCATGGTAATTACTTTGGGGTCCATTAAGTACAATTACAAAGTGATCCACAGGAGCTAGTAATTTTTCTAAGACATTCACCAATTAAAATCTACCAAATAACAATGGAAAAAGTGGTATGACAATTACAACCTGGAGTGAATTGTATTGACCTATTCTAATGATGGGTGGCACATAATCTATACAGCATGTGGCTTTCTCTGTGAGTGTCTGCAGCTTCATAACGCATCCCTTGGAAGAGGGATGCAAAGCATGTGTCCCTACAGATGTTACTGGACCACAATTGCCAACAGATGAATCCAACATAACCACAGTTAAGGGATCAGAGGTGTTGCAGTTGAACAATATTTGGAGGACCATACTATTCTCTCCCTTGCCTTGTAGAGAAGTTCACAATGCTTTCCTTATTCACAGTCATGTAATGTATGTTAGCCATATTTTGCTCTAATAAAACAATTACCAATAGGTTAATGCTCTGGGAATTGTTCCAAAAATCTGAGATTCTTGATAACTGAGGCTCAGTACAGACCACTGGTTTGCAGTGGCCTAGGGCCAATTCTAGGGTTCCGGAGCGACACCATCTGCATGCTCTGGAACCCTAGCACGTAAGGGCAGCACCATTGTTATGGAGTGTTGTCTACAAAGCATGTGTGTTGATGACGTCATGTCCGCGCCACATCCAGACAGTGTGGCGCGCGTGCGCATGACATCAGCGCACCCCCCCAAGGCGTTTATGGCAGCTTGGCGGCGTCTCTGGAGGGAGCTCCATTTTGGAGCTCCTTTTTGGGCTGGATTGTTGTCACGGCCATGCAGTTACCATGGGAACAATAGCCGCCCCTTTCTTCTCATCTGTACTGGGCTTGAATATATTTGGAATTTGCTAGCAGTTGAGTATTTTACACTTCTGAGCTTTTGGTCCAGTTTGATGTGTGCACACAAATAGCATGTCAGAAAAAAGGATTATAAAATAGGAAGGAGTTTTTAACATACAGGAAGCAAACACCAACACTCCAAAGAAAGCTGTATTGTAAGCACTATCCTTTATCATACATAGCTCCACATCCCCACCCTTGCCAAAAAAAAACCTAGCTTTTTTCTGCTGGGGGTCCCTCTTCAGCCACTGAATATGGGGTGTGTTCATGGCAGGCAGACAGAGGGAGAAAAGTAGGTCGTGTTGGTGTAGGGCCATTTTGCAAAGGATACTGGATTCATTGTCTTAAAAAGACATAGACAGGTGTAATGCCTGTGTATTACCAACAGGCTACCAACCTATGTTTTTAAACCTGTACCATATTTTCATATTTCTTGTGGTAACAATGAATGATAAAAATGTGTGAAACATTACCCATTTTTATTATATAGGGACTAGTTCTTTCGGTAAACGTGAAAGATAGTTGTGGATCTTTCTTGCAGAATAATCAAAATGGCAAGGCAATAACTGAATCATGATCATCATCATCATCATCATCATCATCATCATCATCATCAATACTCTTCCCTTTCCCCAAGTGAGGGAATTCTGATTGTTGTTTAAGTAGCTTAAACAACAACTAAGACTCAAAGATGCTTTGAGCCAGTATAGATGGCCCTAAAGGAGCAGTTTGAATCTGCCCCTTTGAGCGCCAGATCAAGGTAGCGACAACTGCATGCTGCGGCTTCAATCCAGCATTTTTCCAGCCAAAAAGAAGCAGCAAAATACCACTCCTTTTGGGGGCAGATAACCCGCCCTTTCTGCTGTGGCAGTACCTTTTCTGTGTTCCTGCAGCATGTGACATCTGAACACCATGCTGCTGGAATGCCGCAATGGTGCCTACCATGTGGTTGAGCAGTCAGTGTGATGCCAGCTTGGGAGTGGCATCAGGATGTGCATCATCTAAATGCCAAGCCCCTATGCTGCCCCAAGCCGGTGCTTACTCCTTTTGAAACTATGTTTCTGCACATTGGTGACCAGATAGTCTTCTCGAGTGCTTAATAAGCAAGTTTCCAGACCTTTTGAATGTGGCATACTGTACAGAGTTTTCAAAATGTTCTTAATGACAGTTTTGCCTTTCTTTCTCCCCCAGGGACCTAAACTATAATGAGCTGGTGGAATTCCCAATGGCCATTAGGACACTCGGACGACTTCAAGAGCTGTAAGGCATATTTCTTGTACTTTCTGAAGGAATGATGCTCAAACAACTTTAATGTGGCGAGGAATCACATTCCAGACCTTAAAGTGCATTCCTTTTTCACCATTTCCCTCATAAATTCAGCTTGCTTCTCTCCAGCATGGCAACAAATGCCTTACAGACATCATGTGGCTTCCCAAGAGATGGGTATGCATTATGTGTAATAGGTTTCCCAACCTTTAGAGTATGCTCAGATGGCCTTAATTTAGAGGTGGCATAGACTATTTTAGTACTTCCAGTTCCTGCCACATTCCACCCATCGGGGTTCTTCAGATGCTTGGTCCTCACCAGATACCAGTGCTTCTAGGACACAAGGACTTCAGTGTTCCCATTGTTGGTTTCCCATAAGCACAAGGAATGTCCCCTTCACTTGCTTTCGTACATTCAGCTTACAATTCCTGTTTGTGGTGTTGGGTCAGACAAAAGTTGTTCAGTTTTGTAAAAATGCTGGCTTTGTTAAAATGGTGCAGGTTGCAGTCTGTCTTTTCATCTCAGAGAGCCATACATATTTGCACACATATGTCACTGATATTTCTTTAAGGTGAAGATAAAGCTTTGGGCTCCATAAGAAATAACTGGATGCTAAATAGAATAAAAGCTGATTATGTATTGCATAATGGCAATGTGTTTGTATGGGAAAGTATGACTGGTCACAACCACATTTACTTGAAATAAATTTTATGTTGTGTAAAGTTATTCCAAGACTCCATGTTTAGCCAGTGTTCCTTGTATATGCTACCTCTTAACCATTCTGGTGTCTTCTTCCTTAACAGGGGTTTTCATAACAACAACATCAAGGCTATTCCAGAGAAAGCGTTCACTGGAAATCCTTTACTTCAGATTATGTAAGAAATAGGAATATTAAACCCACATCTACTGTATACACCCTAATCTCTCCCAATCCATGCTTGTCATAAGGGAGGTGGGCATAGGGCCTAGCAGGATTTAGCAACAGTGTACCTATACTGGAAGAAGAGTGTGTGGAGACAATATTAATAGTTTTTCCTTCCTTCAGAAACTCTTGTGTCTTCTGAAAAAATGCTGTGGATGATATTCCAGAGCAGTGTGAGAGGTGATATAGAAGACTGAACAGAGAATCAATGCAGATTGTCTCACTGCTCATTTCCTTCAGCAAGGAGGCTTTGCTGGAATCCTCAGTCTTCTGTGAATGGGAAGAGTCTTTCTGCAAATAGAAATGTTATTCAGGGCCCAACCCATTATCTTTCAGGGTTATTATCTTTTTATTTATTGGAAAATGACAAGTGGAAGGATACTGAGACGAGCTGAACAGTGGCCTTTCATTTGATTTGCCTATTTCTAAGCCTTCATAATTTAATTTATTATATTAGACCCAATCATTAGGGGATTTTTTTAAAATGGAGGATTGACAAATAATTGCTTCAATGTTGTCTTTATCCAAATCAGTAAAAGACAATTGCCTGCTTTTTAGACATAGGGAGACATGAAGATTTATAAGAGAAATGCTGAGAGTATCCAAACAATGCCTTTGCTTCCATTCTCTACATTTATTAATAATAGTGCTTTCAGGCACTAGTACTGTAGCAGTCAAAGTTTGTCTTAATGGGTGCTTCATACCATCTGAGAGCTTTGCTCAGGCTATGTTGCAGCTTCCTTGTTGCAGAAATTTGACCAGGCAAAGACCAGACAAAAATTTGACTTGGTCATTCAAGGGATCATTTTCGTCACCTTTTCCATTTTATTTATATATTTAATTATTACAATATTTATATCCTGCCCTTTATATAAAGATCTCAAGGCACTGTACAATAAAACCAATCTAACTAATTTAAAACAGTGTGAACAATAAAATATGGTTTTAAAAGTTTAAAAATATTTCCAACATATAATGCAAGTTTAAAGTCAGATTAAAACTGGTTAAAATATTTTGCCTCAATTTAAAACCATGTACATATAAGGGGTTATGTAAAACAAATTAGGCCCAAAAAAGCCTTAGTGAAGAAGGATGTTTTCACTTGGTAGTGGAATGGCAGCAATTTTAGTGCCAATCTAGCCTCCAAGGATACGGTATTCTATAACTAGAGCGTCACAATAGAGGAGTGTCCCATGTCCTTCCACAGTGTATTACCCTGACAGATGGGACACAGAAGAGGGTCTTTCCAGTAGACCTCGAATCATGGCGCATAAGGGCGAGGTACTCCTCCAACTATCAGTGCTTGGAATGTTCTCTTATAAGCCTCTTTATGTATATTAACATTAACTTGTCTTCTTTTTTACAGAACTTTGACACGAGCTGGAATCCGCTTGCTTCCCAGAGGAATGTGCCAAGAGTTGCCCAGCCTTCGTGTTCTGTAAGTTATAAATACATTTCTCTCTCCTAGATTGTAAGCCTATAAGAGAGAACTGTTTTGTTGTTCTTTTACTTGTTAAGCACCATGTACAGTGATGATGCTAAATAAATAAATAAATATAAAAAGAATCCGGAGTGATGTGTACATCAGCAAAACTGCAGTCACAGATCCCTGTTGCTGACCTATTCCAGCACAGACATCCATTGTACAGGTATGGCATATTTTCTTCTCTGCTGCTTCCTCCATTCCAGGGAACTGGTCATTGTACTAATGGGATTCATTTCCCTGAATGGTCATATGGATCACTACTTTAGTCTCTGAATGCCACTTACATCACTATCAGGACATACTGGACTGAGTTTACTGTGAAAGAGTGGATGAGGAAGAAGTGGGGGTGATAGGCAGGCTCCCCTAAAATTAAAATCCAATGGTAGAAAGCAGAGGAAATTCTAAAGTAAAAAATTGTGGGCAACTACAGTTCTTGCAAACTCCTCAGCTGACATAGAAAACAGTTTAAAGAGATTAAATGGCACCACACTTACTAAGGATGCAGATAGCTATGTATGTTATTCCCAATGTAGTGAAACATAAAATAGAAGTCAGTTGTAGCTTGGGCTTTCTGGTGAATTGGATGCAGTGGAAAGACACAGAAAGAAGGAGCTGGAATATAGGAAGGGTTGAGTAATCTCAGAACAACATCATGAACTGGGCACAGAAATGAATGAAAGGAGTGGTGCCAAGCATCAAGTGGGTACAAAGCAGATATTAACCTGGCTTGGGGTTTCCTGTCTTCCCAGCTGCATAGCCCGAGGTCATGCACTCCTTTCTTCTGACTAGATATTTTCCAAGAGGGCCTTCAAGAAAGCTTGCTTTGTTTGAACCTTTGTTATTTTCCCCACAGTGAGCTCTCACACAATCAAATTGAGGAGCTGCCCAGTTTCCATTATTGCAAGAGGCTGGAAGAAATGTGAGTAACAGCTACTTTGGGGCAAGTTGTGGTGGCATTCCCAGTCTTGTTACGCAGTATGTGAGAATAGGTGAACAATGGAGAGGGAGATCATGGAGCACAGGCACATGATCAGGACTTTCCCAAGGGTTTAATATCTCTGGATTGTGGCCAGCTCTGAACTTTCTGACTTGAAAGAGCCAATTTCAAGTCCTCACTGGGCTATGGAATTCACTGATTGACCTTGGACCACTCACACTCAATCTGCACCTCAAGGTTATTGAGCAGATAAAGTGGAGAGGAAAACATTATGTGCCACTGTGAGAAGAGAAGTAGCAGCTCACTGGAGAAAAAGGAGGCTCTAATTGCAATTAATAAGTAAGTAATGAAAAGACAGAAGTAATGAATGAAAAGGCAATTTGAAATTCCCACATGAATGGGGATAGAATTTAGAATCTGGGGGCTGTCAGTGAAAAGCTTTGTTTTTCATGCTCACCAGGCTGATTTTAGAAGGAAGTAAATGGGCAGGAGTTCTGAGGCAGAATTCAATGCCAGGGCATGTTTGAAAGTCCCTATACAAGATAAGACTTAGGGTCTAAATACCCTAAAGGCACCAGATCCCACCCTATGAAATTCATAAATTGAGAGGTGATTTGAAGGCACACACACACACAATGAATACTGGGACTGTCATAAATATATCTTGAGTGAGGTCAGCTTAAGAAGGCTGGGGCAAAAAAGAGAGAAGTGTTAGAAGGCACTAAATCTTTGTTTCTCCAGTATTTCTCCTCTTTTCCCCCTCACACAGAGCATTCCCATGGTTAGGAGCACCAGGTGGTGACATTAGCAGGAGCAGATGCTGAGGCAGCCTGGGAATGGCTGGGATAAAGAAACCTTGGTGCTTGTAAACTCCATAACAAGCAAGCTTTTGATTTGAATGGGGTACTGTCCCAGGCCTGAGGCTATATGTAAGGAAATGGGTGGGTGGGATTGGATTGTTTTGTTTCTTGATCCATTTTGCTCTTGAAATTTGACCCCCTTTGCAACTTTAATGGGAGTAACCTTCATGGCAAGAATGCTTTCTTCTGTTGCCAATGAAAATGGAGAACTCTATGAAGCAAGTTTCCCTCTCTCATTGCAGCCTCTCTGTCTTTGCAGTGGCCTTCAGCACAACTGCATCCATGAAATTAAAGCAGACACCTTTGGGCAGCTCACAGCCTTACACTCCATGTAAGTACAGCTCACAGGGAATTATCAGAGGTTTCTATTATAATGAAAGAAAATCAGGAGATCATGAATAGTATAATGCAGCCTGCTCTAGGCATCATTACAGACCCAGCTATACAAAGATCCCTTCAAAACAAATTGACTGTACTAGTCCATGGAGCACACAACAGCCGATATCTCCTCCTCCCTCCACCAGCCCAAAATGAGAAGAAAATGGAGGATGTAGTTGAAAACGTTAGGCACAGTTCCAGGCCTGCAAAAGTACCAGATGCAAATAAAATATGATATGGACACACACACACAAGAGTTAGAGCGAAAGAGAGAGAACCCATATTACATACCTCACACAAAGGGAAATGGAAAATGTGTGATGTATTATTTTCCACAGAGTTAGAAACATATCAGGAACAGAGACTGATTAGCACTGTAAAATATTTCAGCCTATGAGACTGAATCACAAGAATGCCTGAGATTATACCAGTTTAATGTGGACAAGACTATAAAAGACACTAATTGTATGACAACTATTAACCTGTAACTACTGTTTGCACAGAACATCCCCAATGCATCAGGGATAAATAAAAAGGGGCATTCTGTGAAGCAGAAGCTGTCCAGAAATCTTCACAAGGATAGAGTTATACTCAGGAAAACAAAGGAATTTGCCTTTCCTTAGAAGAAAATCATTAAGGGATACTTTGAGACTCTGAGAATAAATAATCTATAGCCTTATCACTTACAGATTCCTCAGCATGCTTTTTTGTTGTTGTTGTTGTTATTCATACTCTTGCCTTGCAGCGATCTGAGTTGGAACTGCATTCAACATATCCATTCTGAGGCTTTTGTGACCCTCAATTCTCTTATCAAACTGTAAGTTGGACCAAGGATACATAATAGATTTGTGCATTATATGGTTTTCCTGAGGCCCTGTTTTGGCATGTCAAGAAAAGTATCTATTTCGATCATGGGACATTTTATGCCAGTGTATAAAACTCTGTTGTAAGCAACTTCACAGACACTGCTGTTCCCACCATTGCTGCAATTGGCAGAGTGAGAGACCACTGTAGTTTAAAACCATTTGTTGCATGTGAACTGCGGGGATAAGGTAGGATGTACTAGCATATCCAGTTACTGTGTATGTGGAATTACCCTCTTCCTGTTGTATCCTCAAAACCACTTTGTGGCTCAGAAAGCGTAACTGGTCTCTAGGCATCCAATAAGCTTCAAAGCTAAGCAGGGGTTTTTGAATCTATGCCTCCTTGTTCTTTATCCTGTATCGTACCAGGACAGCTGTAGTGAAACCTACCTTCATTATTATTTGTTGTTGTGTGCATTTTAGTTATTTTTTACTTATTATTATTATTATTATTATTATTTAGATAGCACTGTAGATTTTCACAGCGCTGTACATACAAACAATAAATAGATAAGAGTAAACCTGCCTATGGCGTACAATTTAACTTATGGCAACTCTAAGGCAAATCTATCATAGGGGTTTCTTGGGAGGTTTCCTCAGAGTGGGGTTGCCATTGCCAGCCATTGAGGCTGAGAGAGCGTGACTTGCTCAAGATCACACAGTGGGTTTTATGGTCAAGCAGGGAATTGAACCCTGGTCTCCAGAGATGCAGTCCAACATTCAAACCACTACACCATGTTGGCTCTTGTAATTGCTAACTAAATAGCTCCCAGAGTGAAGCTTTTCCTGTGGATAGGAATGGTCTGCAACTTATTACTTTCAACCCCAGGAAGCAATGAGTAACTAATTATTCCCAACCTCAGAGTTTTCCTGGGGGCAGGGATAATACAATACATAACCCAAATTGTTATAATTCACAAAGAGATATGGCCTCATGGTTCACACATACACTATGCACCTTATCACACGAGGCACTTACCGCACTGGAATCGTGGCCCAAACGCTTCAGAAGAGCAGAGGCCAGTCACACTTCTGAAGCATTGTCCCACTGTTCTTCCATCGATGAATCATTCTGTTATGCAAAAAATAAGCTGCTCCGTGAATGATTCATCAGCAGAAGAACAGCAAAATGCCTCAACAACGCTTCAGAAGCACAATCAGCGATCCCATCTCTGCGCTTCTGAAGCGTTTGGGCTATGATTCCAGTGCAGTAAGTGCCTTGTGTGATAAGAGCCTATAACTTTTTGCAAGCAACCCAAGTTGTATCTGTATTCAGCATCTTAATTTGAGTAACAATATCTAATCAGCTCATCCAAGATATTCTTGAAGTAGCTTATTAAAATAAAACATTACAAATATGGCACACAAATCCTGTTTAAAACACCAGTCATAGAAATGCTAAGTTATCCGGAATAAAATCTTGTGAGAAACTCAGCTCCTGGAGCCTTCACAGCTCTCTCCAGTCAAGTGTCCCCTCTGTCTTTACATCTTTAGAGATTTGACTGACAATCAGCTAGTGACACTGCCCTTGGCTGGTCTGAATGGATTGACTCATCTGAAGCTCAAAGGCAACCCTGCACTGTCTGAACCATTCAGTAAAGAAAGCTTTCCCAAGATAAGGTGAGCTTTGTTTCATATTTCTCACTCCATACAATGTGAGTGTGCTCTCTCTCTCTTGCTCTCTCTCTCTCGCTCTCTGACTGGACTTTATTTGTTTGCTTTAGTCTGCCTTTTGCTATCCATGTTTACCAGACAATTCCATGTAATTCTTTTAAGCCAGAGACTTAAGCAAACCTGTCTTCCTGTTCACATTCTGAATCCATCACTGCCTTGAGAAACTGATGAGCCACTGAATGTCTTGTCACTGGCATCCTCCAAACTCACACACAAGGCCTGAACACAGGAGGCTCACGCCTGGGGCTCAGCAGAGTGGAAAACCTTTGCAAAAGCCAACCTCAGCTAATGACATCCAGCCTTCCTACAGTAAATGCTATTTGTGTGGCCATGTCTTGTCTGCTGTGGATTAATGAGCTGCCTGGAGGGGTGAGAGTAAGCAGCTAAGGCAATGTACCATAAGGCTCAGAACACAGTGGCAGAAGTGCCAGCAGTGTCTAGCATTTATGCAAGTGGGGAGTCCTTAGCCACCATTACACCATGCAATTCAGTGACTTTACTCACATATTTATTGCTCCAGGGATTTTTTGTTTCCATCCTATGGTTTTTGTTTCCATCCGGTACTGGCTGTCCATTAAACCAAATCATGGAAATATGGACTTTGGTTCCTGCACACACTTACACACTGTGCTTAAGGGGGTGGGTTCTTGTACAATGAATAGCTGTGTGGAAGAGTGTCAGCAGTTTCAGTTTTCCTGAAGGCTACATGAGCAGCTCCATGTGCAAAAAAATTTCTCTGCAACTATTAAAGGGATTAAACTATTAAAAGTATCTTACATTTCTCCAGCTTGTCACTTCGCATGTTCAGTATGAAGGAGGCTACCTTTGTTGCAGTATGAATTTCTGCGCCCGCATGTGTAAAATAGAAAAAGAGAGCCAAGTTACTAGTAGCCATTTTTCCTCCTTCCCAGGATCCTGGAGGTGCCCTATGCCTACCAGTGCTGTGTCTATGGAGCATGTGGCAACTTCTTCAAAGGCTCTAGTCATTGGGATTTGGAGGATATGAGCCCTGAGGATGAGGATGGCCCCAAGAAGACCTTGGGACTATTTCCAGGCCATGCTGACAATCACTGTAAGACAAATTTTGAGTTTTTGCTGTTTCTGAATTTGTTAAAGGAGAAGTTAAGCTACAAAAAAGAGCACAATGAGGGAGGATAGTGTTCCTTTGATGGGGAGAGAAGGCTTTAAAATCTGATTTGGAAGGGAAAGAAATGGCGTTAAAAGGGGTGTTTCTTTGATGGGGAGAGAAGGCTTTCAGATTGGATTGGGAAGAGAAAGAAGTGGAGAGAAGAGAAGGCTTTAAAATCAGATTGAAAACTCTTTCACGCACTTACAGTACATGCACACGTGTCTCCAGGCACGAAGAGTGGGGCATCATGGCAGTGCTTGTTTGAGGATCCTTCTTAGCAGAATTAGTTTATTGACCCATATATAAGTTGACCCAGGATTTTAGGGTCAATTTGGTGGCATAAATTTCTCAACTTATAGTCAAGTATATACGGTAATCTGGACCATTGATCATCTGGTACAATGCAAAGAACTAGAGAGTAGGATCGAGTTTATGTTGGGAAAGATTCTGCATGGCGGAGATCAAAGTAGGACAGTTTAAATGTATTCCTGCTTCCAGGCGTAAACATTTTGGTGACAAGGGGGGTTTCTTTGCAACTGGAAGTCACATGTGAAAAACACTGGTGGAGCTGATTCCCAAACCACAGCTTTGATTGTTTGTTTGCTGCATGACATGATTGTATAAACACATGGCCCACACACACTGTAAAGAGAAAGATACTTTAGTTGAACTGAAAAATACATATGACACGGAACGCTAAAAGGGGAGGGGATTTGCCATCTTTTTATTCTTTGGAGATAATAGCTTGGCCTATGTTATTATGTCCCAGCATGTAAAACAGTACTGTAGTCTCTTTCTTAGAAAATGAAGGATACTTTCCTGAATTTTATAAGGCAGCCTTCCAAGCTGCATCATCTGCGTTCTAGAATTACCACTGCAGTCTGGTCAATGCTTTCTTATTAAACAGCCACCTTGTTTAAGCATAAACTTTCTGTTTCTTAAAAAGTGGAACCAGAAGCCTCTTTCTGTTTGGGGGGGGGTGCATTATGGGGAAAAAAAATAATGTTTACATGTGAGAATTCTGATATCCCTCTCCCCTTAGAATTTTTTTTCCCATTGAAGATATATTTTCCAATGAACAATATCCTAGAGATCATGGATCCTGCTCTCAGGTTGCTTCCCAGCTCCAGCTACTTCACTTTCAAACAGAAATAACAGCAGCTCTTATAGCAAGCTATCTTGCAAGGTGCTTACTATTCAGGACATTGTGGCATAGGTGCCAATGTCTATTTTTCTAGCAGTTGTGACACCCAGGCATCAGTTCCCAGGACTGCTGTGCTACATGACAATTCTGTCCTCTTTTATAGTCCAACTGTAGCATTTCATAACATATGTATCAAACAGCAGATTGGTTTGTCACCTCTAATCTGTCTTCTGTGGGTGAGCAAGCATCCTCTTGCCCATGATGGAATGAATTGATTCACTCACATTTCTTCCTGGAAAAGCTTTGCATCACTCAGAGGCAGAAAACAGAAAGGATTCATGTAGCCTAAGGAAATGGGTTTTCTACATAGCTTTTATGCTATGCCATTGGGCCTTACCCTCATCCAGCAGTACACAGAGTAGGATTTTTTTCCCCTGCTTACAAGTTCAATGGAAGCTCTGTGTAGTTACCTTTGTGCAACCAGTCTGTTTTGATGGCAGGATGTTTGTGGGAAAAGGGTATGCACCTTTTTGCTAAGACAGCCCAAATAATGTACTTGACACCTCCAGTAAAATAAACAGCAAAGACTCAGCTGTCTAGACTACTGGGCAACAAGTCATTCTCTTCCAGATGCCAGCATATTCCTAGCCTAAGTTGGAGCTACCTGAGCTCCCAGCAGTGGGAAAGAATTAGTGATGAGCAATACAGCTCACAAACATTCATCATTTTTATTTTATTTTTTGCACAAAAATTCCTTAGGGAAATATTCATTATGAATTCTGTTCTGTATTGAACCCTCTGTTTAAGATAGAAAACAACTACTGAAGAAAGGAATCCTTGACTGTAGTGTTGCCATAATTTTTCCTGACAAAGGCTTTGTGTCTTTAACAGCTGCCTGGCAAGCGCTACACCTATAGGGTCAGTTTTCCCTCTTTGCTTAATTCTATGGACAAAAATTCCACAGATGCAGCGTTTCCCATCTGTGCAATATAAAGTGTTTCTGTCAGCCTACAGAGCAAGGTGTTTTTCTAGCTTTAGCCCTCTTCTCTATTAGTCAGAACTCCACTGCTGCCCATTAAAATCTCTGTAAATCACCTCAGGAAAGCATTCCAGAAATAGTGAACTAAGAATACAGATCTGCAATCTGAATAATTTAAAGAAACGTGAAGTTACACACACACAGTAATTTGCAAAACACATACACTTCAACTGAAGACAGCACACTCAACATGGCAATCAAAGACCAAAATACTGTGCCAGCCATAGCCCTGACTATACCATGGGAGTAGCTCATTTGGATGAATTGCAAAAAACTTTCCCCTCTTCTTCTATAGTGGTAAATAGTGAAAACCTTATTGAATAGCTTATGCAGCTAGGTTGGTGACTATACAACACAGTGCTGTTCCTGGATCCCACCACCTCATGAGGATGAAAGAATATACAAATGTTTTGAGCAAGAGCAAGCAAGCAAACATGCCCATCTCAGGTGTGTTAGTAACAAGCTGATTTGTGCCATAAATATATCAGGCCTTGGACAAAAACACTGAAACAACAATGGGTTCTTACCAGTTGAGCAACAAAGTAGCTGTGCTCCCTCTGAGAGTAGAATCATAGAATCATAGAGTTGGAAGAGACCACTAGGGCCATCCAGTCCAACCCCCTGCCATGCAGGAAATCCAAATCAAAGCATCCCTGACAGATGGCCATCCAGCCTCTGTTTAAAGACCTCCAAGGAAGGAGACTCTATCACCCTCCGAGGGAGTGCATTCCACTGTTGAACAGCCCTAACTGTCAGGAAGTTCCTCCTAATGTTCAGGTGGAATCTCTTTTCCTGGAGCTTGCATCCATTGTTCTGGGTCCTGTTCTCTGGAGCAGCAGAAAACAAGCTTGCTCCCTCTTCAATATGACATCCCTTCAAATATTTAAACAGGGCGATCATATCACCTCTTAACCTTCTTTTCTCCAGGCTAAACATCCCCAGCTCCCTAAGTCGTTCCTCATAGGGCATGGTTTCCAGACCTTTCACCATTTTTGTCGCCCTCCTTTGGACACGCTCCAGTTTCTCAATGTCCTTTCTGAATTGTGGCGCCCAGAACTGGACACAATATTCTAGGTGGGGTCTGACCAGAGCAGAATACAGTGGCACTATTACTTCTCTTGATCTAGACACTATACTTCTATTGATGCAGCCTAAAATAGCATTGGCCTTTTTAGCTGCCGCATCACACTGTTCACTCATGTTCAACTTGTGGTCTACTTGGACTCCTAGATCCCTTTCACATGTAGTTTCATTCAGCCAGGTGCCACCCATCCTATATCTGTGCATTTTATTTTTCCACCCTAAGTGCAATACCTTACATTTCTCCGTGTTGAATTTCATTTTGTTAGCTTTGGCCCAGCTTTCTAGTCTATTCAGGTCATTTTGAATCTTGATCCTGTCCTCTGGGGTATTAGCTATTCCCCCTAATTTGGTATCATCTGCAAATTTGATAAGTATGCTTCCAATTCTGTCATCCAGGTCATTGATAAAGATGTTGAATAGCACTGGGCCCAGGACAGAGCCCTGTGGGACCCCACTGGTCACTTTTCTCCAGGATGAAAAGGAGCCATTGTTGAGCACCCTTTGGGTTCGGCCGGTCAACCAATTACAGATCCATGTAACAGTTCCTTTGTCTAGCCCACATTTTACAAGCTTGTTTGCAAGAATGTCATGGGGAACTTTGTCAAAGGCCTTACTGAAATCAAGATATACTATATCCACAGCATT
>NC_056525.1:45205231-45263166 GCF_019175285.1 Sceloporus undulatus | reverse complement strand
CGAGGAAATCCAAATCAAAAGCTCCCTGACAGATGCCATCCAGCCTCTGTTTAAAGACCTCCAAGGAAGGAGACTATACACCCTCCGCGGGAGTGCATTCCACTGTTGAACAGCCCTAACTGTCAGGAAGTTCCTCTAATGTTCAGGTGGAATCTCTTTTCCTGGAGCTTGCATCCATTGTTCTGGGTCTGTTCTCTGGAGCAGCAGAAAAACAAGCTTGCTCCCTCTTCAATATGACATCCCTCAATATTTAAACAGGGCGTCATATCACCTCTTAACCTTCTTTTCTCCAGGCTAAACATCCCCAGCTCCCTAAGTCGTTCCCATAGGGCATGGTTTCCAGACCTTTCACATTTTTGTCGCCCCTCCTTTGGACACGCTCCCGTTTCTCATGTCCTTTCTGAATTGTGGCGCCCAGACATGGACACATATTCTAGGTGGGGTCTGACCAGAGCAGAATACAGTGGCACTATTACTTCTCTTGATCTAGACACTACTTCTATTGATGCAGCCTAAAATAGCATTGGCCTTTTTAGCTGCCGCATCACACTGTCATTTCCTGTTCAACTTGTGGTCTACTTGGACTCCTAGATCCCTTTCACAGTAGTTTCATTCAGCCAGGTTCACCCATCCTATATGTGCATTTTATTTTTCCGCCCTAAGTGCAATCCTTAACATTTCTCCGTGTTGAATTTCTTTGTTAGCTTTGGCCCCGCTTTCTAGTCTTTCAGGTCATTTTGAATCTTGATCCTGTCCTCTGGGGTATTAGCTATTCCCCCTAATTTGGTATCATCTGCAAATTTGTAAGTTGCTTCCCAATTCGTCATCCAGGTCATTGATAAAGTGTTGATAGCACTGGGCCCAGGACAGAGCCCTGTGGGACCCCCACTGGTCACTTTTCTCCAGGATGAAAAGGAGGCCATTGTTGAGCACCCTTTGGGTTCGGCTGTCAACCAATTACAGATCCATTTAACAGTTCCTTTGTCTAGCCCACATCTTACAAGCTTGTTTGCAAGTATGTCATGGGGAACTTTGTCAAAGGCCTTACTGAAATCAAGATATACTATATCCACAGCATTCCCTTCATCTACCAAGCTGGTAATTTTATCAAAGAAAGAGATCAGGTTTGTCTGGCATGACTTGTTTCTCTGAAACCCATGTTGACTTTTTGTGATTATGGCATTGCCTTCTAGATGTTCACAGACTCTCTGTTTAATGATCTGCTCCAGAATCTTTCCTAGTACTGATGTCAGACTAACTGGACGATAATTGTTGGGATCCTCTTTTTTCCCCTTTTTGAAGATGGGGACAACGTTTGCCCTCCGCCAGTCTGCTGGGATCTCTCCTGTTTTCCAGGAGTTTTCAAAGATTATTGCCAATGGCTCCGATATTACATTTGCCAGTTCTTTTAATACCCTTGAATGGAGTTCATCTGGTCCCGGAGACTTAAATTCATTTATATTAATAAGGTGTTCCTCTACTATCTCTTTACTTATTCTGTGCTGAAATTCCCCTATTCTGTCCTCTGCTCCATTATCCTCAGGTTGAGCACCCTTTGCCTTTTCTGAGAAGACTGAGGCAAAGAAGGTGTTGAGTAATTCTGCCTTTTCTCTGTCTTCTGTTAGCATTTTGCCATCTTCTCCACGCAGTGACCCTACCGTTTCCTTCTTCCTTTTGCTGCGGACATATCCAAAAAAGCCCTATTGTTCTTAACCTCTCTAGCAAGCCTGAGTTCATTCTGTGCTTTAGCTTTTCTGACTTTACCCCTACACATGCCTGCTATTTCTTTGAATTCCTTTTTTGTGATTTCCCCCTTTTTCCATTTCTTATACATGTTCCGTTTCAAACTTAACTCGGTTGAAAGTTCCTTAGTCATCCATCCTGGTTTCTTGAGACACCTCCCGTTTTTCTTTCTCACTGGAACTGTTTGAAATTGTGCCTTCAGTATCTCTCTTTTGAGAAACTCCCATCCGTCCTGAACTCCTTTATCTTTTAGTATTTCTGACCATGGAATCACCCTCAATATTCCTCTAAGTTTACTGAAATCCGCTCTCCTAAAGTCTAGGATGCGTGTCTGACTATGCCTGGCTTCTCCTTTCCACTGTATTACAAACTCCAGGAGAACATGGTCACTTCCACCTAATGATCCCACCACTTGCACCCCATTAACCAAGTCATCCTTGTTGGTTAGGATCAGATCTAAAATAGCTGACCCCCTTGTTGCCTCTTCCACCTTTTGGACCATGAAATTGTCTTCCAGGCAAGTGAGGAATTTGCTAGACTGAGGATTTTGCTGAGTTTCACTTCCAGCAAATATCAGGATAGTTGAAGTCGCCCATCACTACTACATCTCTCTTTTCTGACTGTGTGGTCATCTGTTCTAGAAAGATATCATCCAATTCCTCAGTCTGACTTGGGGGTCTGTAGTAGACTCCCACCGTAACATCCTTGTTGTTTCCCTCCCCTTTGATTCTTATCCAGATGCTCTCCACCTGGCTTCCATGATTGATGTCCAGGATCTCTTCACTGGTGTAAATATCTCTGACATATAGTGCTATTCCTCCTCCTTTCTTATTTGGCCTATTTCTCTTAATAAGGTTATACCCCTCTATTTCCACATTCCTATCATGAGACTCATCCCACCAGGTTTCAGTGATGCCTATTATATCATATTTGCTTTGTTGTACTAGGAGTTCGAGTTCATCTTGCTTATTTCCCATGCTCTGTGCATTAGTGTAGAGACATCGCAGACCATAGTTCCCTTTTACTTGCTGCTTGTGCAAGTTTTTTTGCCTCCCACTGTTGGGTCCTTGCACTTTTTTTCTTGTTTCCTCTATGTCAGTTTGACTATTTTCGCCATCCCTTTCGCCTTCCTTAATATTGTCTCCCTTCCCCTCGGAACTCAGTTTAAAGCCCTCCTGATCAAGTTCTTGAGACTGTTGGCAAAAATATTTCTTCCAACTGGCGTGAGATGCAACCCGTCTGTTGCAAGAAGTCCCTCCTCATGGAACCGCAGCCCATGATCGAAGAATCCAAATCCTTCTCGGCGGCACCATCTGCGAAGCCAGTTGTTCACATCTGCTATTTTCCTCTCCCTTCCTGGACCATGCCCTTCAACTGGCAGAAGAGACGAGATGACAACCTGTACATCCATTCCTTTCAGCTTCCTACCAAGCGCCTCGTAATCCCTTTTGATGTTCTGAAGGCTGTGTCTTGCAGTATCATTAGTTCCCACGTGGACCAAAAGGAAGGGGTATTTGTCAGTAGGCTTGACCAGTCTTGTCAGCCTCTCTGTCACATCACGGATCTTTGCACCTGGAAGACAACACACCTCTTGAGACATCTTGTCAGGCCTACATATCACTGCTTCTGTACCCCTCAGCAAGGAGTCCCCCACTACGACCACACGCCTCCTCCGAGGCTTAGCAGCGACTGTTCCCTCGGGTGGGACTCTCAGGCTCCCCTGCTCTGTCCCTGAAGTCTGTCCATGCTGCTCTTCTTCATCCTCCTTGATAAGGGAAAGAGCTTCGAATCGATTCTCTAGCTGCAAGCTCCCTGAACAATTCCTTCTTGGCTTACTTCTCTTTGTGACATTCCTCCAGCTGTCTGCCTCCTGTGTATGGCAAGTGACCTCTTCCACCCTAGCATCTTCCTCTGCATGGTACTCATCCAAGATGGTTAGTTCTATTGTGTCCAAGAAATCCTCTTGTTCCCTAATATGCTGAAGTGTAGCTACTCTTGACTCCAGCTGCTGCACTTTCTCCTCCAAGAGTGCTACCAACTTGCACTTGGTGCATGTGAAGTTCTCGACTTCTGTGGGCAAGAAGAGAAACATCCCACAAGAGTTGCAGGTGACTACAGCAGATCCCTCATTGTCCATACTGCAAAGTCTTTAGTAATGACTATAACAGTCAATCTACTGGGAATACTTCTTTAAAGGAATGTAGTGGCTGCTATCTGATACTTAAAGGCAAGGTTCTATTTCAATATCTGATTCTAACCTGATGCCACTTGAGTAGAGTTGTTGAGTTAAAGAAAACTAAAACTAAAATTCCTCTCCTTCTCCTCTCTCTGGCCGGACTGCTCTGAAAGGGTCTGGAAGTTGGTATATAAAGCTAGTCTGCTAGCTCCGCCCCCTTGTGACTCACAGATGTGACTCACAGAAGCTCCACCCCTTCAGCAATGAGCACACGGTCTCAAGCACACAGTCTCAAAATGGCTGCCAAGTACAAACCTGTGAAATCTGTGGAAAATACCATTAAATGCTCCGCAGATATATTTATGGATTCTGAAATCATGAGACAAATACATCCCTTAAAATGATGAGTGGCATTGGGTTTTGTTGGAGACAGATGTTTTAAGAAAATACATTTATAACATGATATATTGTTTTGTAACATATCTGTCACATTTTTTCAGGCCTGCTGCTTTAAGCACAAAATCTCACCATTTCCATAGCTGTGACTGAGAAACGAAGTCACATGTCACAATACAAAGATGAACATTAACATAACTGTGATGTATTTCTTTTTGTTGTTTTTTAAAAAAAATGATTTTATTATTAAAAAACCATTCATATATATACAACAGAAAACAAAAACAAAATACAAAAACAAAAATTACAAACTAACTTACAAGTACACACACACACAAAAAATATATAGAGCAAAAACGAAAAAACATTAAAAACAACCTTCCCATCCTTTAAACTGAATATATACAATGTATCAATTATATGACTTACCTTTAAATCCTTTTAAGTCTCCTTACAAAATGTTTCTTGTGCATCCTTTAATTGAATCATCTATTTTATACATAAATTCTATTGTTAACACCATTGACGTCTTTCCTAAATAGCTTATTATCTATATAACTTTTATATAATCCATAATAGTCCTTTATAGTTACAATTACCAGTATTTCCTTAACAACTTTCTTTTTGTATGTATCTGTATTTCTTTTTGTATGTTATCTAGATGACCTGGACATAGATGACTTCCAGCTGGAACTTGATGATTCAAAGCTATATCCCAACATCCAGTGTACACCAAGCCCTAGTAAGAAAAAATGCTAAAATACAGTGGTGCCTCGGGTTACGAAAGTAATTCGTTCCGCGGCCGCTTTCGTAACCCGAAAAGCCTTCGTAAGCCGAATTGCCATAGGCGCTAATGGGGAAAAGCCGCGTTTCGTGCGAAAAAGCCGAAAAAAGCACCAAAAAATTTTTTCGTAACCCGAATAAACATTCGTAACCCGGAACAATTATTTCCTATGGGATTTTTTCGTATCCCGGAAATTTCGTAACCTGGGTATTTCGTATCCCGGGGTACCACTGTACAGATATCATTGATAAAAAGCTTTGTTTCATTAAAAGTGATGACTATAATACATTTTTAGTTGATCTAAATATGGAAGTACAAAGCTTCCTAGAAAATACTAATTCTGTGATACTCACTGATGAACATTACATATATCACCGCAAAGGGGTATTGTAGCACCTTTGAAACTAACAGAGAGAGAGAGCTTGTAGTGTAAGTTTTTGTATGCTGAGTCTCCCTCATCATATGCTACAAAATCTTTTTGCATACCTATCTAGACTAACATGGCAATGTCTGTGAATTCTGCATTCAGAACTGTTATTCTGATATCTCAGTTCTTCATCCACTACCAATTCTAAGTTCATGTAGTGTAAAACAGCAATCTCAGTCTTTCTTTTTAAAATAAAGCACATTTCTAGCTTTTTTGTGGGTTTTTCGGGTTATTTCTAGCCCTTACTGCCCTAAAGAAAATGACTTATTGCTGGCCAATATCTTGCAGATGATTAAGAGAATGCAGGATTTTCAGAGGACTATCTTTTGCACTCCATTTAGTTCTTTGCCCCCCCCCTCAAAATAAGACTCAAATAAGCCCCTTGTACTTTGAATACTGATTTCCAAGCCCCTAGTTGCATCTGTTGAGCAACACATCTAAGAGAAGTGCACCATTATTATTCCTTTTTTTTCATTGTGAGCCACCTTACTTCTAGGCATGTGTCCATAGAGCTATCTCAGCTTAAGTACTCAGTACGTTTCTTTTTCTTCATCCTCTGTTAAATGCAAAATGAGACAAAATGTTCACATGTCTCACTTTTGAGCTGAAGCTCTGCATGGTACTGTGTCACCTGCTTTGTTGCATCATCCTTGCCATCCATTTTGTAATTTTGCTTCCTTCCTTCCTTTTTAGGTCCTTTCAAGCCCTGTGATCACCTGTTTGAGAGTTGGGTCATCCGCCTAGGGATCTGGCTGATCACATTGGTCTCCATGTTGTGCAATGGGCTAGTCATGGTGGTTGTCTTTGCTTCACCTGGCTATCTCTCCCCCATCAAGTTTGTTATTGGCACCATTGCTGGTGCCAACATATTGACAGGCCTGTATTGTGCTATTCTGGCCTTTGTGGATGCATTCACTTTTGGTCATTTTGCAAAATATGGAGCCAGGTGGGAAACGGGTATAGGGTGCCAGGTGACTGGATTCCTATCTGTCTTTGCTTCAGAGGCTTCCATTCTTCTCTTAACACTGGCCACTGTGCAGTGCAGTCTCTCAGTGTCATGCATGCGGACATATGGAAAGGTTCCATCCTTTGGCACTGTCAAGGCAGGCGCCTTGAGTTGCTTGTCACTCTCTTTGGTAGCTGCAGTGCTGCCTCTGTTTTCTGTTGGGGAGTATGGCGCATCTCCACTCTGCCTACCTTACCCACTCCCCGATGGTAAGCCTTCCATGCTGGGTTTCATGGTGACCTTGGTGTTGGTAAACACCCTCTGCTTCCTCATTATCACGGGGACATACATCCGCCTCTACTGCAACCTGTTGAAAGGTGAGTTTGACTCTGTATGGGATTGTGCTATGATTAAGCATGTTGCTTGGCTCATTTTCACCAACTGTCTTCTCTACTGCCCTGTGGCCTTCCTAACATTCTCTTCCATGCTCAGTCTCTTTCTCATCACCCCTGAAGTCATCAAATCTGTGCTGTTGGTGGTGCTTCCTCTGCCAGCCTGCCTGAACCCCCTGCTCTACCTGCTTTTTAACCCCCATTTCAGAGATGACCTGCGGTTACTGAAGCAGAAAAGGCAAGCTCAGGAGAGCTGTGCCCAATCCTATGTGTCTGAGGACACAGAGAAGAGCTCATATGACTCTACTCAGGCCCTTGTTGCTTTCTCTGACATGGATCATATATTTGAGGCACCAGACATCTTTCGAGTGCCTTCAAGCTGCTCATCAGTCCTAGATGCCTATAGCTTCCCTTCAATGACTCTCATTCCATGTCAACAAAGAGCAGATGCAAAAGGATATGACAATGGCTTTTCTACCCATCTCTCCTACCTTGCTGATGATGAACTGCTACTGGCACCAGAAAGCAGGGACACAACAAGGAGCAGCCTTCGGATTGCTTTGTTTCCCACAACACCTACACCAGCCTTCACTTCTCACTTATAAACAGTCCTTCACCTTTCCAGACCCAATGTAAATTTCCTCAGTAAAAAACCTATGCAAAGACACCATGCTGTAGCCATCAACAACTTGGGGCAATGGCTATTCTGGGAAAACAGCCCAGTTTATTGCTTCTTCTGGAAACAGGGCTTGATCACCTGCAAGGTGCTTCCAGTCCACATATTGCTTGCTAGAGCATTGTCTCCTCCTCCCTGCAGCAGTATGCAGAGTATTCCTCCTCAGGAGAGGAAAAACTAGAAAAGAGTTTAAATCCTTGGCTATTGCATAACAGAGCACGGCTGTAGCAAAACCAGAAGCTTCTGTGCTCCCTAACCAATCATGACTTGGTTTTCTGGGATATTTTTGACTCCTGATGAGTTGTGTGGGATCAACAGCAGATCATAATGGAGTGTTAAGATGGAGAATCTTGTCCTAGGACAGTGACAGAGCAGGTATTGTTCTGGGTGATGTTATGACTAATATGATAGACACCACTGTCCCTGCCAAAGCATAAATACATAGAAACATCATTGGCTCTTCCCCTCTCGCTCTCTGTAATGAGATTCATTATCAATTCTGCTTTTACAAAATAATGTCTAAAGGCTTTTACTAAATAGGTCTGGACTTCATTATGGAATGCTGGTTTTCATAGAGCCTAGGGTTTGAGTTTTTTTAATGAATTACAGTATCTATCTATCTAAAATGTAACTCCCAAGAAATTAATGTGTCCCAAAACCAAGGTCTGTTATAATAGTGTGGCTATCTGTGAATTGAAGTGCAGTGGTAAATCAAAGAACAGAAGAAGTCTGGAACCTCACTCCTCTAAGAGCCAGACCATGAGACAGTTTTAAGTTTAGCTCACTGTTTAGGATAGGCTGCATCTCCTTGGTCCTAGTTCCACCAGAACCCATAAGCACAAATTCTTAGAGCCTGTGAGCTGGAAAATTTCAGGAAGGCAGCCTTAAGCTAGAGGCCCCCATCCAGACTGTTGAAGAACAAACAGTACATAAATATTTCTGCTTTGTAGCACTCTCCATTTTTAAAGCTGCCAGTGCTACAAGGAAGAAAGCTAAATACTAAACATACCCATACACTCAAGAGAAAGGCAAGACACAGGCTTATTAATCATAAATCAAAGATTCCCATCGTGACATATCTTTACCAACCAGTGTTAATCCAACACAGTTTAACTGCACTAAAGCCAACCATTACGTATATTGTGATCCAATTATACTGTAATAATAATTTAAGCAGCACTCATAAAGGCTTGACATAGCTCATGTCTGAAGACAGTAACAATATATTATGGCTTTGGGATTGCACTTTTAACCATAAACCTTTCAACTTTCTTTGTAAATTAAGGATAGAAATTATAAAAGAGAATTTATACCTCTTGCCTTCCCATCTAAAGGAACCAGTAGTTCTGTTGTGGAACAGCTGCTGTTGTGTGCACTGAAGTCATTTCTGACTTATGGTAGCTCTAAGGTAACCTTATGATGGGGTTCTCTCAACAGGATTTATTCAAAGGGGGTTTGCCATTACCTTCTTCTGAGGCTGAGAGTGTGTGCCTTACCAAAGGTCACCCAATGGGTTTCTACAGCCGTGCAAATTTGAACCTTGATTTCCTATAATCCTAGTCCATTACTTAAACCGCTACACCACACCAGCTTACAGTAACATATAGCAAATAGGGAGCCAGATTCCTACTGATGGCAGTTAAAGTCACTGTGGGGTTAAGGCATTCAAGTAAATTTGTGTTATAATTTTGATGGACTCATTTCCAAAATGAACAAGTTGGAGAAACTGCCCTAGCCTTTTAAGAATTGAAGGTTGCTGGAAAAGCCCAAAATAATTTTTCCAATCTGTTCTTTGCTGAGATAGCATAGCTGTCAACATTAATAACTTGTCCAGTGTTCTATGAGGACATTTTTATTAAAGGAATTTTCTCCTAACACATGAATACCTCAGAGGAAATACTATGATACATACAGTAAGTGTACCTTTAGGGAAGCTCTTAATAGAGTCGGGAGAGAAACCTTAAGACTGAAACCCAGGAGAAGTGAAGAATGTTATAAACAGTCTGGATACATTTTCCTTCTGTCCCTTGAGGTTGATTTGGCATATCTAATAAGTCTAGTTATGGCAGAGTTCTGGTTAGACAGAACTCGAGTTCTTAATTCCTCAGTTGTTACCTATGCTTATGGCCTTATCCATAGACAGTAAAGATTGACAAATATATAATAGGAAGACTCATTATGCCTTACTCAAAAGAAGATAGGTGCAGCTAGTATAATAGGAAGCACTTGAATTCCAGAGGGTCTCACATGAAGTTATACATTAAGAAATAATTGAATTCTTGGCATAAGCTATTAATCAGTGCTGCTGTCAGCCAGGTTCCCAGGTAGTAATCAGCCACATGAAGAACTTTCTTCCTTCAGTAATGAAGTAGGCAAAGAGCACCTTGTGCACCAAATTCAGAAATCAAATCCAGCAGGATTGCTATGCTCACACATGAAATAACTTACACAGCTGCCCTTTACTGCACCAGTAAATTTACCAGAAAGGATAAAGATCAAAGGAAGCTACCTGCTTATCCAGAAACAATATTGCACAGCTCTGAGCATGTTTACTCAGAAGTGTGTCCCACACTGAATTCAATGAGATTTATTCTCAAGTAATTGTGTTTAGTATTGTTGCCTTAGGGATTTGGCTTGCCAAATGCTGAGCATGCTATTGTACATAAAACAGTAAACACCACTGGCTTTCCATGTGGACTTCATATTACACAATATTCCTAACCTACAAGGAGCCTGATTAAAATTCTGAAGGTCAGGTAGATTAATCCATAGTAGGAATAGACAACTTCCTGGGATTGTGGGGAGGACATTTTTTTTTTCTTTAACACCCTGCAAACATCCTAGAGGATGTGGGGATAATTTTGCTATGTATGTGTTGGCAGCTCTTCTGGGCTGTTTTACTTCTAGGACAGGCCTTTATCTAACAGGGAAGTTAACTGGCATTCATTAAACCAATTTAATTCTTCATTAAAGGCCTCTGCTAGACCCAGAACAGCCTCAAATACATAACAAGCTACAATGGGGGTCAGGCGAGGGAGAACATTTTGAATTCGTAAAAATGGGGAGTGGAGTATTAGGATGCTGAGGGACTGCAAAATTGGTCCTAGGGAGTATACTTTAGTTGGAATTCAAAATACTGACGTTAAAAGAAGTGGATTGTATCTTAGTTGTGTCTCATAATAGAAGAACATCTCACTGGAACAGTCTATATCACATGCAGCTGGGAGCCGAGAAAATTACTTAACCAATGTTAGAAATCTACTGCAACATTTTAAATTTAGGGAAATGAAACAAAGTGTATAAAGCTATGCATAATTATTTCTGCATTCTGCTAGATAGTTCTTTGTCCAAAGCAAGCCCTGCCCTTGCCTGTTGTACAGAGGAAAAACATGCAACCCAATTGTACAGGCCTTACAGATACTGCAGCAGGGGATGTTCTAAGACCCCAAAAACTTCATAAATTTCAAACATGCCTCAGTCACCATGTATCATGTCTCTAAACATGATTTTAAAGCCAGAGTGGAGAAAACTTGGCCCCAGCTCCCTAAGGTTATAGGGGACATTTTCACCATCTTAGGCCTTTTTTTCAAATGGAAAGTTGATATCTTGCTTACTTTCTGTCTGAAATAAGGCCTTTCCTAGACCTAAAACAGTCCAGAGGAGTCTGAAAACATAGCAAAACTGTTCCCATCTGTAGGGGTTATGAGGGGGCCTTTTGGTGTAAAAAAGTTGTGTATGTATATCAGTGGTCTATGGAGGCCAGTGCTCTGCAAATGTCAACATTTGTTTTGAAATAAGGGTCTTCCATATCTCACCTCCTGCTTTCCTAAAAGGGTGACTGTTTTAAAAATAGAAATGCTTTTTGTATTTCTAATGTCTTCACATATGTTGCTTACAATGTAAATTCCATTTAACAGGAGTCATTTGGGTTGTTTTTTTTTTTTTATGGAGTATTAAAAATGTCTAGAAAGTACACATTACAGAATGAAGAGGTTCCAGGTAGATCATCCACCATACTGATTTTATCAACATCAGCACTCATAAAGCTCAGTCCAACTAGTTGCTAAGGTAGATGCACAATCAGGGTCAGGAAAGATTCATTTCCCCTTACTGGCAGCTTGATTACTTAGCTAGGTCTCTAAATAAGTACAGGTGCTAGTCTTTCCCAACACACAAGCACCATCTACGATATGACTATTTCAAGGTCTTCTGCCTGTGGTTCATTTTCCTGTATCACATGAGACCATTGCTACTCAACTTCTCTTGAAATAGGATACTCTTATGTAACCATAAAAGATTAAACATAGAAAAGACGTATCAATATATGTGGAACTAAGTAGGGAGGTTTAAAAAAGCAGGCAGAAAGAAGCCTAGTGACACAGAGAGAAGACACAGGGAAAAGGAACAGCTACCAAGAAGTGACTCAGTGCACACCACAGGAGAGATTGAGCTGGAGGACAAGAGAGTGTTAGGAGCTGACTGCAGGTTTAAAGTTCCTTGGCTTTTGTTATATAATTCCTACTTGAGTTTTACTGAAAACTCAAATTACATGATCCATGGTGTTATTGTCATCTTTAACCTTTAAATACTGAATTCCTATAGTTCTTACCATTGATACTACTATGTCCAATATCTTATCAAGATCCCGTCCTACATTGAAGCTAAGAAACATATCTGATGAAATACCTTTACACACCATGTATGTTAGTGTCTGTATATACATGTCATATATGCAATATCCAGCATGCGTGTGTTTGTATATTATGTGTATATTTATATAGAGAGATATATAGCTACCTTCCCTCTCTTACTGACCTTGTTTGAACCTTTCATTTTGTATATTGATTTGTAAATCATTCCCAATGGAAGACTATGTAGAAAATTAAAAACTAAGTTTTAAACAACTAATTATTATTGTTCCAGTGATTGAAGTTGGAAAGCCACAAGACTGCAAGTTGTACATGGTTATTTAATGATTGCAACATCAGATATGGTGTTAATGTATCAACAGATCCTTACAGATGTAACATCATAGGTAGAGCACCTACATTACCTCAAGCAAAGTGCTTCTCAGTGCATATAGTCAGTTGCTAGACATCAAAGCTAGAGTGCAAAGTTGTCAAGTGATGACTTGTATGTATGAACTAGGTCTCTGTGCCTGCTAGGAAAAACCAGAAAAATCTAGTATCTCAGCAAATGGGATCTACAGAAGAGATTATCACAAAAAGGGGGTGAGGGCGGAGAGGGAGACACAGACATCACCTCAGACAAAAACAGCGAAAGGCTTTATTTTAATAAGGAAGGAGTCTGTCTTGACAAACCAAAGACAAACTAGCTGCTGAGGCATTACACCAGTCCTTCAGGGAAATACAAGAAACCAACAAATTCTTATCTTATGAAGTCTTACAGAGCATGCCTTTATAAGTAGGCCCAAGGAGATGAATGAATGAACACTCCTCCTTCAGTGTCAGTTAGCTTTAAAGGAGGCTTAAGTGCAATATTAATAGTCTGTGACTTCAGATAATTGAAGGAACCAAAAGGTAGATCAAAGTTGTTTTTAAGGCAGATTAATACAGATGGCTAACCTACAAGAGCTGGAATGTTAATTAAGCCCATCATTCAAATTTTTGAAAATCTATGTAAGAACAGTCAATAAAAAAACAGGAACATGAAATACAGAGAACTTGTACACCAACAAACCAAGTCTACAACTGAGAAGGTCAAAGTCTGGTTACATAAATAGGTCGTATACTTCATTTACATGCTTGATTGCTAAATTTGGGTTTGTCAAATTTGACTTTCTATCGGAGAACAAATAATGGGAGAGTTAACAGAAACAGCAAGCAAGGAGGGATGGGGATCTTAGGGAGAAGTGCTGTGTTGTGAAAACTTGCTTTCTGATCAGTAGAAGTTAATAAATGTAGTTACTTTTTATCTAAAAATTTCCCCAGATAAAATCATTGGGAATGGGATTAAAAGGAAATTGTTGGCATCAAACCTCCTCACACTTGAAATTCAGATTCCATTCTAGTACTTGTGCTCAGGTTTCTAAAAATCCTAGCCCTATACAAAGAGGACAATTAGAAGGGCAAAACTTGCAAACTCTCTCTGAACAAACATGCCAAGTAAAACCCATGATATGTTGAAATCCGAAACAACTTGAAGGCACACAACAACAACAGCAACAGAGTCAAACTGTAGCAGTAAAAGCTTAAAAGGTGCAGTCTTAGGAAATAAGCTAAACATAAACCCATGGGAAGTCACAGTAAGTTTTTATACTTCAGGACAACGTATTGGTCTAGTTCAGGGGTGGAAACTGTGGAGCCCTCCAGATGTTGCTAGACTGCAACTCCCAGCAACCCTAACCAGCACAGCCAAACCTGATAAAAACTGAAGGTAGCAGTCCAACAGTATGTGGAGGGCCACACAATTCCCACCACAGTGTAGTTGAATCAAGCTTAAAAGGAAGGTCACTGGATGAAATTCAAAGACATTTTTCCATTGGTAGCACTGCTTCTCTGTCAATCTAACAAAGATCAACTTTCTCATGCGGTTGCAGAATCTACTCTGGTAGGCGATGGATCCAAAGAAAAATTTAAGGGGAAATGGGGAACTGCAAGGCAGAAGAGATGGGGAGGCTTTACCACTGTGTAAGACTTCCATTCAGATGTTAGCTTCCATTCACTATAGATCAGTGGTTCCCAACCTGTAGGTCGGACCCCTTTGGGGGTCGAATGACCCTTTCAAGGAGGTCGCCGAAGACCATTGGAAAACACCTATTTAATTACAGTTATGAAGTAGCAACGAAAATAATTTCATGGGTTTGGGTCACCACAACATGAGGAACTATATTAAAGGGTTACGGCATTAGGAAGGTTGGGAACCACTGCTATAGATATATGTATGGGACACCATTCTAAATTAATGTCCAAGGCAATATGCAAAAGAAAACAATGAATCATAAAAGCTAAATGATAAATCAAGACACAGATAACCACCCCACTGCAATGCAAGTTTATCATCAGCTCTTATGTTCCTTAGGTCGCTTCTCATAGGGAATGGTTTCTATGCCTTGAAAATGGAGCCTATTATGTTCCAGGAGATGTTTGTTTTCTCCCATGTAAACAAATATCTCCTGGAACATCACAGGCTCCATATTCAATCTAAGCAGCCGCCCAAGGATGCTGGTTAATAATAATAATTCTGTAACCACAGAACTTCTGTCAGGTATGCTTTAGCCATAATATCTGATGTTAAATTTGCATGGCTTTCTCATGGGAATATAGTGTCTAGATCAAGGGAAGTAATAGTACCACTCTATTCTGCTTTGATCAGGCCCCACCTGAAATACTGTGTCCAGTTTGGGCACCACAATTCAAAAAGGACAATCTTGAGCATGTTTAGAGGAGGGCAACCAAAATGGTGAAAGGTATAGAAACCATGCCCTATGAGGAGCTACCTAAGGAGCCAGGGATGTTTAACATGGAGAAGAGAAGGTTAAGAGGCAATATGGTAGCCCTGTTTAAATATTTGAAAGGATGTCTTACTAAAGATGAAGCATCTTTGTTTTCTATAACTCCAGAGGAAAGGACCCACACCAATGAATTCAAACTACAGGAAAATAGATTCAACGTTAGGAAGAACTTCCTGACATTAAGAGCTGTTTGCCAGTGGAACACACTCCCTCAGAATGTGGTGAAGCCTCCTTCTTTGGAGGTTTTTAAACAGGCTGGATGGCATCTGTCTGGGGTGCTTTGAATGTGTATTCCAGCATGCAGGGGGTTGGACTGGATGGCCCTTGTGGTCGCTTCCAATTCTATGAGTTTCCCTGAAGATGTAGTTCTGTGGCACTCATATCCACCTTTTCCTCCTTCATGGAACCAAGTTCTTTAAGGAAGGAGGATTACTTATTTGGGGGGATACCATTAAGAGCACAAGCAGCCTCCATAGAACTGCTCCTTAGTAAAACAAAAACTGCTAGGTCTCATTTGACCTTACCTGAAAATGTATTCCAAGATAAAAGGAAAGAAAACATAATAGAAAAACATAATTTCTAGGCATTGATAGATCAGACTTCAGTACCAGGACAATGTACTGTACATACTCACCTTGAGCATTTTAAAGTGGGAAGGTAGGATATAAAACACATACATTTTAAGGTGCAGAAAGGAATTTATGGAAGACAATGACTTTTAGATAGAGGGTGATAAAATTATTTTCCTGTGGAAGCTGGATTGCCCACAGGAATGCTCCCGCCCATCAAAAACTGGCAGTGGGTGAGGCCTCTGATGTTGGCTTTGAAGCTTGAACTAATGTAGAATCCTGTGGCCTGATTTAATCAAGCAGATTATAAAGAGCTCATTAAAGTGATTCATGCTTATCTATACTGATTTTGTATTAGCTTCTAGTCCAGTTCAATGTGCCTTTAAAGCACATATAGGCAATCCACAGGTATTGTCTAGTCTTTGTGTAACCCACTTTTTCCTGCCATACAACTCATTCGTTGTCATTGTGGGCAGTAGAAAATTGTGCCTGAGAATCTGGCAAGATCTGCTAGTCTAAAAGAGTAAGGAGTGTTAATAGAAGTATATTAACTACAGTATGACTGAGGCTGTGGTACTGGCAAAATACAGTTCTAGATCCGAAGAATCTGGCTATGGATTTAAAGTGTGCCTGCAGGAATAGCCATGGAACTTGGAAAATTAGCAGAGGCTCTTCTAAATTAAGTAGGAAAATGGCCAATTTCCTAAATACTGTTGGATTGAAGCTCCTATCAGTCTTAGCCAGCACAGGCAATGTAGAGGAATGGTGGAAACAATATGAACAGAAGGGGAAAGCATGTGGAAATTTCCCCAAAGAAACCATACCAAAATTAGTAATTCTTAAATCAGCACAAGCAGAAAGGTTCTGTTATAACTGACTGAAGGAATTGATACAGATAATCAGATCTACTGATGACTACTATATTCTCACTAAGGCCCAAAACAAGACAGGCCAAATAAAGTGCCTTTCAAGTGCTTTGGGGCATGGCTTTCAAACAACGCATGCCCCCAAGCCACCCAGAAGCTATTTGGGACTGCGGTGTCCGGCTGCTGCAGTCCTGGTGCGATCACAGCTGAAGCAGCTGCAGATCACTCCATTTGGCCTGTCTGCTTTGCCCCTGTGTTCAACAGAACAATATGTTCTGCAAAGAACTTCCACTCACAGATGACTGTGTATCTAATGTTATATCCCCAGCTTCCCTTTGGTGATGATATTCAATTTAAAATAATAGATCGGGTGAATGTGTGCTTTTTGGGGGAAGGGAACCCCATCAGTATAATTTTATTATGCAAGGCATGCCTAAAGGTACAGAAGGCAAAAAAGCACATATGTGAGACTGGATTGTTTTTTATTGGAATAGGTTTGTGAACAGCTATTACAGCTATGTTTTGATTCAAATCCAGATTTTCCAATTCTGAAAACATATAAGTCCGTTTCTAACCTGGTTATATAATGGGTTTAAAATTTGTTCAGAACATATTTTGGCAGACATCTGGATTGTTAAATTCTATGAATGACTAGATAATCAGATTGGTTCCCTCTCATTTTTAGTAAGCCTAGACCACTGAGGGTAGTCATTCTTACTTTACAACACAAAATCTGCTTGGTTAAATTGAATTGCAAATTCCAATTACAGTACGTATAAATATTGAGCCAATGCATCTTAGATAAGTTAGACGTATCATGCAGGAATTGCTTCAGTGGTTCTATTTTAGTTGGAATAAGCAAACAGATTTCACTCACTGTATATATGGAGATGAGCAGAGTGGAGATGCTACCCATTAATTAAAGAGCAAACTATACTAACTTCTTTGTATAGGATTAGAATATTTGTAGACAATTTGACTCTATGGAAAGCATGGGCATAAAGGGGAGTTAACTGGTCATGTTCTTTCAATATAATCAGCTTAAATGTGAATATCCTGTATTTCTGTCAACTGTATGTTTCTATCTGTCTATTGATCACATCACCACAGTATTGCAAGGAATTTTTATGAATATTCTAGCATAGATTTTTGTACTATTTTAATGTTTGGGGGAAAATAACCTTGCACCTGATATACATACTACACTGTAGAAGCTCACAAGTATGTGTGCTGAACTCTTTAGGGTGTTATTAATGAAGCACTCCAAGATCACAATGAAACAGAAGAATGTTTCTGAAATCTGTTTAGACAATGAACATATTCAGTCACAGAGCAACTGAAACTAAGCATTGTCATAGTTCAAAGTGAGGGTGAGTCAGGTGTAAACAAAAGCAAAATTATGTAATACTATGCAGGTATGAGCATATCCATTTTTGGGACTATATCATACATTCAAGGGAGCCAGCATGGTGCAGTGGTTTCAGTATTGGACTATGACTCTGGAGAATCCCTGCTCAGCCATGTATACCTTGGGGTGACTTTGGGGAAGTCACGCTCTTTCATCCTCAGAGAAAGGCAAATGCAAATCACTTCTGAACAAATCTTGCCAAAAATATCACATGATAGATTTGCTTAGGGCCACAGGTCAGAAACAACTTGAAAGCACACAAGCAACATTCATATAATCGTATCTACAGTTAGCCTAGTAGTAGACTTGAACATGGGTGCATTTGCTTTGTCTTTTATAGGAAGAGTTGTTGCATTCCAAAAAAACATTTTCTCAACATTTCACTTCTAATACTAGACACAGATGTTCAGTACCACCATGACTGTAGTGAAATAGCACCACTATAGTACAACAGTGAGATGCTAGCCTGCATGGAAAAAACTGTAAGGCTTGCAAATGCACAAAAGGATACGTTAAAAAAATTACGCAATTAGCCAAACCCTCAAAACAGGCCAGTGCTAGGAGACATAAAATTTGTTGTGAATTCCCATCAATTTGGCTTTGATGTATGGTGATCCATCTTGGAGAGCCCTACAAGATATCCTGTTATTGAAAGCCCTACTATGGTCTTGCAGACTCAGGTCCATGGCTTCCTTGACTGAGTCAATCCATATGTAATATAATCTTCCTCTATTCCTACTACCTTCATTTTTATTAATATTGTCTGTTGATTGGGGAAAAAAAGATGAATCAATGAAATATTATAGTAAACTGAGAGCATGAATAGTGGCTGGAACACTTAATACAAATATTCCCTACTAGGGTGTGGGAATTCATAACCATCTGTAGGTACCAATTACAGTGTGTCCTCGCCTTACGCGGGGGATCCATTCCGGATCCCGCCGCGTAAGGTGAATTCCGCCTATGCTCGAGCCCCATTGGAAACAATGGGGCTCGTGCGCAGCGGCGCAGGGCACAACGGGCATGCACGCCCATTCAATTGAATGGGATGCGCCGCCCCTTCCACCCCACGGCTTGAGCGCGTATGCTCAAGGCTGCGTATGGCGCGCCCGCGTATGGTGCGGGCGCACTATATTGAAGTTACAGTACAAGTAAGGGTGCCCCTCCACAAACAGAGGATGCTTACGGAGGCACACCACACAGGGCTTTCAGCATACACTGAAAGCCATGCCGGAAGAACCCATCACGCACTCTGGAAGAACTAATGGGGTGCGTGCCACAGGTGCAAGCCCCATTACTTCCTATGGGGCTCCAACATACACTGATTTCCCCTTACGCAGAGGGATCCGGAACAGATCCTCACATAAGGGGAGGGCCCACTGTATTCACATCAGTTCAACCCTGTTGCTTGAGCAATGAAATATTAACTCTTCACTCCTCTCTCAACCCCAACCACCACTGCAACAAATGTGATTTCTAGCCTATGCTTGTTACTGCTCATGTACTACCATATTTTCGTAAGATTTCTTACTAACTGGAGATTCTTTTAGACCAAAGATATAACAGATTGGACCTGTTCATGGATAATATGGATTCCTCCTTGAAACTATGGATTATTCATACCTCTGCTCCAGTTGGTGAATGTAAGTGGTGATTTCCAAGGCAGTTTTTAAAAAAGGGAAAACTAGTTATAGAGCACGCCTGCGTCATAAGCTGGAAGCGGTGCCAGAAGAAGCAGCGCCGGAAAAAGCAATGGCACGTGCACCCGTGACACACTGCTGCACATCACTGTGGGCACAAGCCCCATTATCTTTAATGGGGATTGAGCAACCGTGGAACTTCCCTTACACCGGGGGGGGGGGGGGTCTGGAACAGATACCCCACGTAAAGGAAGGGACCACTGTATGAAGTATTCTGTACATTCATCCTTAGCCTAGCAAGTAAAGCTGAAGATAACCTATAGCAGCTTTTGCCGCCTGAAGCAAAATACTTCCAACCCTAAATTAGAGTGGTGCCAAATATATTGTTTATTATGCTCATCTTTATACCTGCTTTCAAAAATTAAATAAGCTACACACAGCAGATACAAAATGTAGCACAAAATAAAGTGAAAAAAACTGAAAATGTAGAAGTTTTAGAGAAGTGAAACAAGATGTTTTTTTAAAAAAAACAGACATCACTGCATTGGATACAATAATATGATCACTGACAGCTGGAGAGGCATTACAGAATGTGTAAACAGTACATTAATTACATCAAGCCTATTTAAGAGATGGAAAGTAACACTAAAAACAAACAGACTAGGATATTGTACAGCAGCAAACCCTCTATGTTCCTGAACAAACTTTTTTTGATGATTCACTGATATTGCTTCCTTTCCTTTTCTGGGAAATGTTAGAATCTTTGGGTTGGTTGGCTTCCCTTTGGTGGTTCTCTTTACCTGAAGTTTCCAAAGCCTGGAACAGCATAAAAGAAAGACTACTAAGAGGGGGAAATGTATGGCAGATTTAGGTATACACACCTTGTTTAAAGTGTTTTTTATTCACATCTTTCAGATGTTCAGACTCTCCAATTCAGAATTTGTAACATATTCTGCTCCTTAAACATAGTAACTAACTAATTTCTCTTATTGTATTCCATGTTCTCACCATCCACTCAGGATTCCCTTATTATCCCAATTATTTTACAGCTTAAAATATTTTTACCCCCTGCAGCAGGAGCTCCTTCATTCATGGCATGCATGGTAAAATATAAGATTTTTTAAAAAGGTTGTGCATATATCTTTACCACTGATAACACACACTTTTTTACAAGACACTTCAGGAGCATGTTTTAGACAATGGGGAATTACTAAAAAGAAACAAAGAGTCCTTTCTACAGAGAGACTGAATATACACAAAAATGAAATATGTACTGCCAAACAGTTCAAGAAACCACACTTTATTCATTTTCATCACTACATCTTCTTTATAAGTTCGGAAGAAATTAAGTACAACTGAAGGAAAGTCCTTATCTAAGATCCAGTTGCCACCTAGTGTTTCAAGTGGATAATCACAATCTTTTAATCACAATTTGCTGGGATTTGACCACAGGCAAGAAGCACAAGTGCTAATTATTGAAAACAATTCATTAGCATACACCATAACACACTTAACATAGTGAAATCTAAACAGAAATTATCAACAGAGCTATTTTCAAGTTTGTATGTATCACTAAAGCTTGACTGTGTTTTAAAAGGGTTCTAGGTAGCCTTACGTAGAAGGATGAGTCTGAAGGTAGCAAGTGCTACTCCAAAGTATTTTCTGCTATACAATTCATTTCCAAGCTTTGTCAAAATATATTAACGCACTGTATAGCATGGATGACAACCTTGTTCTCATAAATAATGGCCCTCTCCACACCTTTGCTTCCCCAAACTTTTCCTCCCGGAGCTGTACATTTCTTGAAGTTGTCTCTTTATCCTTAACTCCAAGACACAGCTGAGGCCAAGTTATCCTGTATTCACCAGTATTTGACTTTGTATTTGACTTTTACACAAAAGAAGATTCAAGAAGAGCACTCCACATCTGAGGTCTAAGTTCACTTTTTACCTCTGGCTACTACTACTCCCTTTTGCTGTATATATAGACCAAGTCTAATGGGAAAATTTCTAGATCTGCTAACTCAGTGAAGAGAACTTATCAAATTTTCCATGCCGCTCTAGAATCAAAGGGAGTTTTGTCTGTATTGACGACCTTTTTGCCCATACGTTGAACATGTGGTTTGCCACAAGTCTTAGACCCAGGCAATAAGCCAGAAAGAATTCCATTTGAAGTATGACGGCAATAGGATAAAGTCCAAATACTCCTACCCAAGGCATATTTCACAAGATCAGACATAAATAAAATACAATAAGCCCTCAACTGAAAAATCCCTGCATTTTCCCTTGACATTTTGAGCTTTGGTAGCGTAGCCGGGGGGGGGGGGGGGGTGTGAGAGGAGGACTTGCCTTGATAGAAAAAAAGAGGATATTCTAGGAGGAACAGGTTAATCCAAACACTTATGTTTCATGGCACATTCACAGAACTCCAGTTCCACTAACTCAATTAAAGGAAAATTGGCAATTGAATTATGCAAATCTGAAATATTTCATTGGGTACAGCAAGACTGCACATGCAAAGATTAACTACACCCTATTCCTATATAATTGAAGTTATTTTTCTTACCATTGTTGTCTGGCTTGCATACTTTTCTGTCCATTGTCTGGCATTTCTGAGGAATTCTTGCTTGTTGTATTTATACTCAGAGGACTAGACATAATAAAAAACAAAAGACAATGATAATTATGGCCTCTTAACCATAAGATCATACTTATGTTTGATGACAGATTTAACAAACCACATGGAAAACTGCTTACCTATACTAGGTACTTCAGAACAAAAGACATATCTTAGCCCAAAACATACTGCAGAAATAACCCAGTATGAGACTACTTTAACTGCCCTGGCTTAGCACTAGGAAATACTGGGAATTGTAGTTGATTATGGCACCAGACCTCTCTGATAGAGAAGGCTAAATATCTCACAAAACTGCAGTTCCCAGAATTCTCTAGCATTGAGCCAGCGCAATTAAAGTGGTTTCACACTGGATTATTTCTGCATTGTGCTTTGGACCTTAGAAACAGATATGCAACATATATTGTCTACTCCTCAATTTTTAAAAAGGATGTTTCAAGGTGGAAAGTGTTGACCTCAGTGTCAGCAAAGCAAATTCTGTTTGCACATCCTGCCACAATTTGGTTAACATTTACTTTTCTCAGATTCATTCCTAAAAGTTATGTTGATTTTGTATGCAGAAGAAAGATGAGCAGGTGTTTTTTAAAAAAACTAACAGCAAACATTATGGCACCAGTTAACTTTCAAAATCCAACACATGCTTCATTCAAATACAAGAAGGAAATTTACTATGTCTGCCATGAGAGGATCATCAGGGTTTGGTTCATTCATCAGCATCTGTATCGATGTCAGCAAAGTGGCAATATTCAGGGATGGCCTCCATGCGCCCTTCATAGGAAGTGCAAGTGAAAAAAAAGAGGCATACGGTAAAACTTGTCTTATTGAATGGACTGTTACTTTGCAGGTCTATGCTAAACCTTGCTCTATGATTTTCTAGGTATTGTTTAACAGAATAGGAAACTGCCACTAAATCACATCTGGCATTTGAATGTATGAACAGGGCCTCCATTCAGATTTTACCCAACTCTCCCCTCCAAACTGGATCTCAGGTTCAGAAACACCAATCCATCCCAACTTCAATTTTCTAGTTCAATTTTCAAACAACATTCCAACTTTCCTAGACACTACTGAGCATGTCCAATAGTCTAATGCACCATTTTTTCAGAGTGTACTGTTCCCCCACTCCCTTTTTTTTTTTTTCTTTTATACTTCTGTAGACTAGGATTGCCTCAGGCATGTTACTACCCACTTGGATCTCATTATTGCCTTTCTGGCTATAATATAGCTAGTATTCATATCTGAATTTGCTTTTATCAATGTATATGGCCAAAAAGTCCCCCCGCACAAATGTACCCAGTGAAAACAAAGACAAAATCCTCAAAATCCCAAAGGCATTATAGGCATCTAGATCAACAAAACTACAATAATAATAATAATAATAATAATAATAATAATAATTTATATTACACTTAATCTTGAGGAATCCAAGTGGATTACAGCAGTAAAACAAGATACAATTAAAAGGAAAAAAATCATTTAAGTTCCAAGATCCCCATACAACTTCCATCTCAGTAAGCAATACCAGCAAGAAACCTTGTTGTCCCAGTACATGCAGCAAGACTCACACTTACAGATTAAAACACCCTTGTTGGCTATTTATTGTTGCTCTTATAGATTTCCATAAAAGAAACAACTCATTACCTTTGGTGGCAATCTAAGAACATCGAGGCAGATTCTTCCTGCTGAGTCAATGTTAGGATGGTAGATAGGAGTCAGAAAGCGCATTTTGGGGGGTTCAAATGGATACCTATTTCAAAAGCAGTTCAATTATGTGAGAAAAAAAGTAAATATTTTCACAAGTTTACATCTACAGTTCACTCTGCCTTGGCCATTCTAGAACATGGACATCCCAAAACACTACACTGGCAGCTCTATGAATCCAGTTCTTTAATGATCTGCAGCCTAATCCGCCTCCTTCATTATGACCACTATTTCCTTCTGTCTCAAGGTCATCTTTGCTAAATAAAATCATTATTAAAGATAAAAATTCACCATTTACCTTTCAGGCACAACTACTTCCAAGTTAAAAATTCCTTTCTCATATGGTGTATTTGCAGAACCCAGTATTTCTAAAGAAAAAGGAAAGGACAAACTATGTCAACACTGCCCTCTTTTGGTAACTGCTGTAGTCACTATAAGCATCAGTGTAGCCACAGTAGTAATCTCTTCATCATCTCTAAAAAGTATGTCCATCCAAGAAGTTTGGCAGGACAGGAGAAATGCAGAATTACAAAGAGTCTAATGTTTAATCTCCAAAGTTAATATTTAGCCACAGAATTAAAAAGGAGAATTTCTTCATAGTCAAAATTTAATAACATCATACCTACCAACTAAGAGCTGACTGAAATAATTATATTAAATCCACATAGAATGTATATCACCTCACATTAAAACAGACAATGGATGTGAAGAGTAAGCCAGGAATCTGTCATGTCCACTCATGGCTCTTTAAAAGTAGCATTTAAAAAAAAATTAGAGGATATGGCAGCTACAATCCCAAACATACCGAGATGTTTGATTGAACTGAATGGCACTTAAGCAAAGTTAGAATTCCTTTGCATTCCAAAAAGCAGATGGAGCAGCACCAATGTCCAAAGCACCAACTAGAATCAGAAAGACACTAATTTGTAGGCCAGGGAGGATTTAATCTTATCTATTTAAAAATAGAAATCCTTTATTTCTTATACAGTATATGGGTGTTATATACATTGATTATCCAGCAGGGTTGATTAAAAACAGTTTCAAATATATTCAGTGTTTCTTTTTATAAACAACATTGCTTAATAAACTTACTACCTGAAACAAAATTGTTAAACTCAAAGGGAATACGTTCATTGCACCAGTACTAAGTATCAACATAAGTAGTTCCAATTGATTCAAATGGTCTACTCCAAACGGGACTAACAAATGGGTCTACCATATATACTCGTCTATAAATCTAAACATTTATGCCCAAAAACTGCCCCCAAAATCCCAGGTCGACTTATCTATGGGTCACTATGAAAACGTGGTAACAGCTCTTTCGGATTTCCTCATGCGATTTCGAGTGAAGTTTAGCAAGAAACTGTTTAAGAGTCCCCCTCCTGCCATCTAGTCTGGCTGAAACAAAAGCTGAAACAATGAAGAAAAGGCTCAGTGAGGCTCTCTCTTGCCATACGCACACTTATGAAGCCTCCAAGTTTTACCCTTGACCTAATCTGAGAGAAATAAACGTCATGGCAAAATCCATAATTTTGGTCCCAAAATCTGACCTCGATTTATACATGAGGTCAACTTATAGTTGAGTATATACGGCAGGACTTTAAAACTAACACAAAATTTTGAAACTAAATAATTAATATTCACATCTTCACACGTCTCAAGAATTCATTCTCCAGAGATCTGCATCATGTACCCTCTCTGCTGCTTTTAAAAACCTCTAAAACCATGTTTGTTCTCTTTAGATTTCCATGCTGAGACCATGTAAAGTGAAAATAAATGCTTTTCCATAGGAAAAAAACACCATAAAGACATTTGACTTGATGTGTTGTTATAAAAGACATAATTAGTAATGCTGTACACATAGCATCTAATCAACAGACAAGCAAGTCATCACCAGTATGATCCAGGAGATGGCACCCTATCATACTAGGGTCCGCTATTGAACCCATACTTTTATACTTCATATCCTTGCAGATATGAAACTTACCATTTATTTGGTGAACCCATGTCCTTCCTGGATTATGAAAGCAGCCCAGAGGGATCTGGCTGACTGGGTAAAGAGAAGATAAACATCTCTGCAACCAAGGCAGGGGCACCACCTCTAAAAGAAGCCATTGTAAGACTAATGGTAAAACAAATCCTTCCTGATTTCCACAGTATTGGATAGTGACCGATTTACAAAATTTCAATTTGGGGAAAGTTCCTGAAGCATGTAGCGATCTATGAACTCCAAATATTCTTGGAGGATGCAAGGATTATCTAGGCTTCAGGCCTCTTCATGGGAGAACGACAGCTTTGCTTGCCTTGTGAATAACCTACACCAGGAACTGGATGGGCCTGGGTGCCCCTGCTACTTCTAGATACAGTCAAAAAAGTTAATTAAGAAAAATTGGCACTTCCAGGTTGTAAGACAACAAAACAAGCAATGGGAGGTGAATGCAAGGCAAGGTACAATATACAATTTGTGTTCATGCCGTCTCAAAGAGTGTGTTCTCCTGTGCAAAGTCCCTTGGTTTTGAAAACTTCATGGGAGGCCCTTCCCTCAGACTCATCTCCTTCAGACATGCCTCTTGATTGTTGCTCCAAGACTGTAGATCTCTCCCTTGAGGGAGGTTAAACTCTGTTGTGCTTTCAGTGGCAGGCAGAGCCTTTTCTACTGTGGAGGACTTCAGCAACTGACTGGTTGATGTAGACAGAAGGTGAATGAGCTGAATGTTAAATACTGTATTTTAATTTCTATTATTACTATTGACTTTGAAACTGTTAAACTTAAGTTGTGTTTTAGTATTTTGACCAGTTCCATATTTATTTTTAAGTCTATGATTTACTGTGTTTCACTATATCGAAAACCAGCTTACACCCCAGCCATGGAAGGACTGTATTAACTCTAATTGAAATCGAATTAGAAAATAAATTTTATTTTAGACAGCCACAACTATCTGAACTCTACAGAACTCAGGAATATCTATGACCATGAATTACATACCATGAATATTTATTTTTGCAGCAAACAAGAATATAGTTCTGCCAAACAGCTATCAATTCTTGCTTGGGAAAGCTTCTGCACTCATTCTCTGCATGTTTACACTAAATGAAACCTTATTTTGTTAAAATGGAACTTCTATCCAAAAACGCTTATATATTATTGCAGCCTTAGTTTTCAGGTTAAGTAATCTTTAGTGACAAAGAAAGCACAAAGCAGAAATCACAAAACTTCACAATCAAAGAATATGGATTATGGGCCTAGGTCAGTGGTACTCAGACTTATTACCTTTGGGACCCCACGTTATATCTATATGCAGATTTCACACAAACTCACAACACAGTATATGAATAAAAATAGTGTGTTTATTAAGTATGTGTATTTTCATTTGCACATACATGTATATTCATATTTTAACATTTTATAAGAAAATAACATTATTCAAACTAGAACAGTTTTATTTATGAAATTAATTTATCTCAACACATGTGTAAATTTTGTATTTAAAAAAGTTCAGGAAAAGGAGGAGGACCAGGTCCTCTAAGTCTTGTGCAGCCGAAGGCTTTCATGGCCGGCATCCATAGTTTTTTGTGGGTTTTTCGGGCTATGTTGCCATGTTCTAGAAGAGCTTCTTCCTGCCCTTGAGCAACTCTCACACACACCCCAGTGGCCCAGCCCTACAAGTTGAGAACCACTGGCCTAGATTATACAAAGGGTTTATTTAGTTGCAACCCTTTATATTTAGGAGATTTACAGTAGATTTAATAGCAACATATGGAGGCTAGTTTAGAAAAAATAAACCACTGATGATAAACAAAGAATTAAATGAAACTGCCGCCTAAAAATAAAGACCAAATTCAGACAGATACATACGGGCTTTAAGTTCATCTATGCGACTTCCATTCTGCCAGCAGGTAATACCTGGTGGTGGCTCCGTAGTTAACAGATGCAACTCCCTCTTCAGTCGTGACACCCTCTGCATTGCACTGCAACAGTATGAAAAAAGATATTTACCATTTAGTTTCTCTTATTTCTGCAACCATAAGTTCTTCTTTAATCATGAACTGCATTTTATCAATATAGTACTGTACTATATTTTATGCATTTTATCAGAACAGCACCAGCAGATTTAACATACTTTCTTAAAACAGCTGTGCTTAGAGCAATAGTTGTTGTTTTTTAACTGTTGGAATGACATTTTGTGATGTGGGAAAAGGGGAAATGTTTTAATTTGCTAATTGTAAAGGGCTTTTGTGGAGGTGGTAGTGTGCATCTTCTGTGATAAGGGCCGAGAGGTTAAGGTCCCTTCCATGATGGTTACAAGCTAAATTTACTGGAATGTTGTTTTCTTATGACTTCTATAACCCACATTCCACAAACCCTCACAATACAAGTATGTGGAAGTGTTTATATAATTACAGAATGGGCTCTGCCCCACCTACTTACTGTTTATACACTCGTCCCTCCACATTCGCTGGGGTTAGGGGCACAGGACCCCTGTGCATGTGGAAAACTGCAAATAACAAAAACACTATGCTTTTGCCTGACAGAACACCTCTCTAAGAATCTCTAGGTCCTCCAGTGCAATTCTGTGGTCAACATCTGCCAGGCACTGACCACAGAATTGTGCTGAAGGAGCTACAAATGTTCTCTCTAGGAATCTTTAGGTCCTCCAGTGCGACTTTTGGTTAAAGTTGTCCACAGAGTTACAGTTGATGACCTAGATATTCCTAGAGAGAACATGTTAATAAAATATGTGAATAATCAAATCTGCAAAAGTCAAAGCAACAAGTGTATAAGGCTAAAGTATTTTCAGAGAGCCAGCATGGTGTAGCAGTTTGAGCGTAGGACTGGGACTCTGGAAACCAGGCTTCGAATCCACACTCGGCCATGGAAACCCACTGTGTGACCTTGGGTGAGTCACTTACTCTCAGCCCTTGAAAACCCCATGATAGGTTCACCTTAGGGTTAGCATAAGTCAAAAATGACTTGAAAGGCACACAACAACAACAACAGTATTGCTAATGTTTCATTCAAAGTGAAGCTAAGTCAGGCTTAGGGGCTTATGGTTTTCATCATAAAATGCAACCACTGCCTGCTTATCTCAACTTCCATCACCCTTCGTTTCTATAGATATGAATGAAACATACGGAGGGCATCTTTAAGGTTAATGCCTCCTCATAGACAAGACTCGTCCAACTGGGCAATGGGGGAATATACTAAAAACCCTTCCCTCTGTAAAGAGGTGTGGGTAAAACCCCACATGTAGGATGCCCAACTCTTAATCACTGGCCATACTGGTTAGGGCTCATTGGAGATACAGGAGAAGACTGATGGGTAGGGTTGTCTGAATGAAAACTAGAGAAGGTTTCTGTCCCTTTACTGGTTGTGTTTGTTGTTGTTAACTGCCCTTGAATCTATCCTGACTAATGATGAGCCTATGGATGAGACACCTCCAAGATCCCCTGTCCTCTATTGCTCTGCTTAGGTCCTGCAAATTCAGGCCCATGACCTCTTTAATTGAGTCTATCAATCTGGCATGCAGTTTTCTTCTCTTGCTGCTGCCTTTTACCTTTCCTAGTAGTACTGTCTTTTTGAATAAGTCTTGCCTAGTATGACAGCCTCAAATTAATCATCTTGACTTCCAGGGAGAGTTCTGGCTAGATCTGTTCTTGAACCCATTTGTCTTCTTGGCTGCCCACAGTATCCTCAACACTCTTCTCCACATCTCAAATTAGTTGCTTTTTTCCACATCTTTCTTCACTGTCCAGCCCTTGCATCCATACATAGTGATGGAGAATACAATGGCTTGGACAATTCTGACTTTAGTGCTCAAAGTCATTTTTGCTCTTCAGGATTTTGTCTAGTTCTTCCATAGCTAGTCTTCCCATTCCTAGTCTTTTTCTTATTTCTTTACAGTTTTCTTCCTGATCAGTGTTTGATTCAATTAAAACAGAGACTATGAGAGAGGTATTCAGTGACTCCGTGGACTGCATTAGACTGGATCATTTTGAGCTTGTGAGTACCGATGAAGTGGACAAGCTCCTTGGATGTGTAAGGACAACTTGCCCCCTTGACCCCTGCCCATCTTGGCTGACTGTTCAAGGAGGAGATGCTGTAACATCACTGCTTCAGACTATAATAAATGCATCCCTTATGGAGGGGAAATTTCCATCAGTACTTAAACATGCAGTGGTTAAGCCACTCTTAAAGAAACCCTCTCTAGATCTCCTGACAAGAAACAAGTATAGGCCAGTCTCTTTACTACCATTTTTGGGCAAGGTGATCGAGAGGGCAGTCACCTTCCAACTTCAGGCTGTTTTGGATGAAGCCGATTATCTGGACCCATTTCAAACTGGCTTTAGGGTGGGATATGGAGTTGAAACTGCCCTAGTCGATGATCTCTGTCTGGGCATTGATGGGGGAAGTGTGGCCCTGTTAGTGCTCTTGAACATCTCAGCGGCATTCGATACTATTGACCATGGTATCCTTATGGAATGCCTGAGGGAGCTAGGTATTGGGGGCACTGTGCTCCAATGGTTCAGTTCCTACCTTTCCGGTAGATTCCAGATGGTGATGCTGGGAGACAGTTGTTCTCGTAAAAGAGAACTGACATCTGGCGTCCCTCAGGGCGCCATTCTGTCCCCCATGCTTTTTTAACATTTACACGAAGCCACTGGGAGAGATCATCCAGAGACATGTTATCAATATGCCGATGACACCCAAATTCACTTCTCTGTCTCTGACTGCTGCAGTGGCTAAGGATGGCATCTCTCCTCTGAATGTCTGCCTTGAGTCTGTAATGGGCTGGATGAGGGAAAACAAATTTAAGCTGAATCCAGAGAAAACAGTGGTGCTAGTGATAGGTGCCCCTGGTCCAGGGAGGGAGATCTGCCAACTTGTCCTTGACGGGGTCACACTCCCCGTGAAGAATGAAGTCCGCAGTTTGGGAGTACTCCTGGACTTGTCTCTACAGGTGATCTCTCAGGTGGAGGTGATAGCCAGGAGTGCATGGTATCAGCTACCTGGCTCAGGGGGACCTTGAAACAGTGGTACATGCACTGGTAACCTCTCGCTTAGATTTCTGTAATGCGCTCTACATGGGGCTACCTTTGTACCAAGTTCGGAAGCTCTAACTGATTCAGAATGCTATAGCCAGACTGATCACCAAGACACCAAGATCAGAGCACATTACACCGGTGTTGAAATCTCTACATTGGCTGCTGATTAGCTTCCAGGGCACAATACAAAGTGTCAGTTATTACCTATAAAGCCCTACATGGCCTGAGCCTGAGTTACTTAAGGGAACGCCTCTCCCTACATAATCCTCTCAGAACATCTGGCACAAAAATATTGGAACACCCCAAAACCAGGTTGAAAACTACCTCTTGTAGAACATTTTCTGCGATGGTCCCTAGACTTTGGAACAATTTACTGGAAGAGGTCCGTCTTATCACTTCCTTGAAAACCTTCAAAAAGGCACTTATTATTATTAATGTACAGGAACTTTTAAAACTATTTCCTCAGATAATGAGGAAGTTGAATGTATGTAGATCATAGAATTGTAGAGTTGGAAGAGACCACAAGAGCCATCAGTCCAACCCTCTGCCATGCAGGAATTGTCAATCAAATACCTGACAGATGGCCATCCAGCCCCTGCTTAAAGACCTCCAAGGAAGGAGACTCCGCTAGACTCCGAGGAAGGAGTTTGTTCCACTGTCCAACAGTCCTTACTCTCAGGAAGTTCCTCCTAATGTTGAGGTGGAATCTCTTTTCCTGGAGCTTGCATCCATTGCTCTGGGTCCTGTTCTCTGGAGCAGAAAACAAGCTTGCTCCCTCCTCAATATGACATCCCTTCAAATATTTAAACAGGGCTATCATATCACCTCTTCTCTTCTCCAGACTAAACAACTCCAGCTCCCTGAGTCTTTCTTCATAGGGCATGGTTTCCAGACCCTTCACCATTTTAGTTACCTTCCTTTGGACACGGTCTAGTTTCTCAATGTCCATTTTGAATTGTGGTGCCCAGAACTGGACACAGTATTCCTCAGCCTCAGGGGAAGGCAATGGCAAACCTCCTCTGAACAAATCTTGCCAAGAAAAACCCAGCATAGGTTCGCCTTAGGCGCAATGCTTCTCAACCTTTGGGCCTCTCCAGATGGTTTGGACTTCAATTCCCAGAAGTCCCTGTCAGTATGCTCACTGTTCAGGAATTCTGGGAGTTGAAGTCTCAAGGACCAAAGGTCGAGAACCAGTGCCTTGGGGTCACATAAGTCAGAAACAACTTGAGGCAGAGCAACAAGAAGAAGAAGAAGGCAGGAAGGAACTGAGGGAAGAAGCAGCAGGAGCCACAGGCGCCCCAACGCCTGACTCACCCGCTCTCTCAACTGCCCGAAAGAAAGAAACTGAAGGGACGAGGAGCAACGCGCCTCTCGTTTTGAACACAATGGACCCGGCATGCCAGGCGCCTCGCATCCTGAATGGGCAGGCCGAGTGTCCTTCAAAGCCCAACTCGATGCGGATTGGCCGAGATGGACAATAGCGCCGCCTCCCTGGAGATCTAATTGGTTGAGCGGCTCCAAAGGGGTACAGTCTGTACCCTAGAATATAGCGTTAACATTTCCGGTGTCCAGTTGAATTAGCTTTCCTGCCCCTCTCCATGGTGTTTGTCAACAATAGTGAATATGGTTGTATTATCATTAATTTAGCCCTTGGAGAGAGCGTGTGAGAAATTATTATTATTATTATTATTATTATTATTATTATTATTATTATTATTATTATTATTATTATTATTATTATCAAATAATAATAATAATACTGTAATAATAATACTGTAATAATATATGTAGGCAGGTCTTGTAGCACCTTTGAGACTAACTAAAGGAAGAAGTTGTTAGCATGAGCTTTCCTAGACTAAAATCTACTTCCTCTGCCCGAAATGCATCTGAGGAAGTAGATCTAGGTCTACAAAAGCAAAGCTCATGTTTCCAACTTCTTTCTTTCAGTGACTCTCAAGGGTGCTAAATGATCTAACATCATCATTATCATTAAAGTCTAGGAAAGCTCATACTGCCAACTTCTTTCTTTAGTTAGCCTCAAAGGTGATACAAGATCTTTCTACATAGTGATTCTATAAAGGCAGCTATAGCTTTGAATAATAATAATGGCAACAATCATAATAACAATAACAATATTAAACTGGCTACAAGGGCAATAAAATTATTATTGTCTATTATTACTACTTCTACATCATCATCATCATCTTATAGCTACTGTATCCAGTTTACTATAGTTGTAAATTGCTAGTTGCAAGCATACTAGTTCAGTTTCTGGATCCATTGGTTTTTCTAATTCGGTTGATATCTAGCTTTCATCATCCACATGGAACCATCTTGTTGCATTCATATTCATTTAGATTCATTGGTCTAAATCACACTGCAGAAATAATCTAGTTAGAGAGACTGCTTTAACTGCCCTGGCTCAGTGCTAGGGAATCCTGGGAATTGTAGTTCATTGGGGCACTAGAGCTCTCTGACAGAGAAGGGTAAATGTCTCACAAAACTACAGTTCCCAGAATTCCCTAGCACTGAGCCAGGACAGTTAAAGCGGTCTAAAACTGGATTATTTCTGCAGTGTGGTTTGGACCATTGAGTGCTAAATAGCAAGAATGCTGGTTGTCCGCAAAGCTAGAATCAGTATCTGTTTCTGTTCATAGGACAGGGCTTATCATCAGTATGTACTGATTTACCACTCAACTGGCTGCTCAGCAATCCCTGCCTCAGCTGACAAAATAGGTTTTTGGATTTGGTGCTGAAGACTCAAGAGACTGCCTTGTGAGACTCTTAACATTCAAGTGAGGACCACCTTGTCTGGGTTGATGGCAACCCTGAGGCTATTCCAACATGTCACTGACAGAATACATGAATCTGAGCATATTCTAGATTTAGTTCTCTCTGCCAAATAAGAAGATCTGAACTGAAGGTGGACCATTAGCATCTAATCCTTTATAGTGTTTGCATTACAGTCGGCCCTCTGTATCCTTGGATTCTTTATCTGCTGTTGCTTTATCCACTGCTCTTCCATTATTATGGTACATGCTCTCAGTGCCATCTAACAAGAGTTTTTTTCCAGGTAGAACAAGGCCTTTTGAAACCTGGCCAAGAGAAAGATATAGGAGAAGGCTTACCAGCATTGCAGTACACTTCTGAAGAGAAGGATCTCCTTATATATCATGGCTTATCCACAGATTCAAGCATCCACAGCTTGAAAATATTCAAATATATATATTCCCAAAAAAACAAACCTTGATTTTGCCATTTTGTAAAGGGGTCACCATATTACTGGTTTAGAAATTGGAAAACAATGACTGAGTTTATTGATGAAAGGGAGGGAGTACAAAAATGTAAAGGAAACAATTAAAATGATCTTCCACACGACAGGAAAAGGTAATTCAAAAGGAAACACCATTCCTAGATTAATAATAATAATAATAATAATGGAAATATTATTTATATTTATGAGGGATTTATTAATAGCTGAGGACACTTTTGAGGATGTGAATAATTCATTGGTAAGTAAGGCTCAACTGGACACCATTTCTCATCATAAACACTCATCCCTAATAGGCAGAGGCAATGAAGGGCCCGCTTGGGGTTGGCAGTACTAAATGAAAAGCAAATCAAAACAAAACTGAAGGGGAAAAGGGGGGAGGGCAAGAAAACAAAACAAAAATAACCCAATTTCTGAGATCTGTCTTAAAAAAAAAAAACCAAATGGGGGGACAAGAAGACAGCTGACAGAGAGGAGGAGTATCCGGCCTGCTGATGAGTAACAAATACAGAGGGTTGGCAGAGATGCCTTTCAGCTCCTGAATGGGCAGACTCAGCCAATGTAGATACGGTGGAAGTCGTTGGCCCCCAAAGCAGCAATCTGTTATATTAATACTCATATAATAAAAAAGGGATACCATGTTACTACGCCATTGTATGTAATGGGACCTCAGCATCCACAGATTTTGGTATACACGGGGTCCTGGAACTAAACCCCAGCACAGTGATTTCCAAGCTTTTTATATACCAAAACATCTTCTCCACATCGACCTTTTCCATGCCATGCATGATTTTATGTATCCTTCTTTTCTCTATTTACTGATTTTATTTTTTTAGCTCAACAGCCCCCAAAGGTGCAACCTTTCCTCACAGGTGATGTTTTCTAATCCCCCAGTCATTGCAACTGCCATTTTCAGCACCTTTTCCACCTCTGCAATATTCTTTATTTGCAGTGACTAGAACTGTACACAGTATTCTGGAGTTAGTTATACCACAGATCTGTATAAGAGCAATATAATATTGGCAATTCTATTTTTAATCCCCTTTCTAATTATGCCCATCCTAGAATTCATTTATTGTTTTTGCAATTGGAAACTGCATTGACAATTCATTTTCACAGTCCAAAGTTACTATTGGTAAGTCACTGATAACTGAGCCGCCATTAGCGAAGCTGTTGTTTTGGGCTATTTTTGCCCCTGTGTGCATCACTTTGCACTTGCTTGCATCACACAGAGACATTTATTTGCCACCGTGATTCTTTGTTGTTGTAACTTCTACAACAGATTAAGATCAGTTAATATGCTGATGTCAGGTAAAATGGGGCCTTTAGGTTAATTTCCTCCCATGTTAATTTCCTTAGCAGACAGATTTGGTAAGCACTTCAAAGACAATCCATAATGTGATGAGTGACTGTTCAGCAGAAGAGGTTCATTCCTATTTGACAAACACTGCTCAAAGTCTCTAAACAAGTAATAACCCAGAAAAAGGAAGGTTGATAATTAACCTGAATCCACATTTCCTGGATCTGTTCTTAATTAAATTATAGCAGTTTAAAACGGCTGCTACTTAGCTCCAAATAAACAGCATAAATTTTTATTTATTTTTTTACAATTGCAATTATCCTTTCTTCATATACAGAAAAAACAGTCATCATATTAGAGAATCATAGCAGTAGTTGCAAAGCAATCTGGTTTAGAATACCAGTTATCTGCAAATAGATGTTGGATCCTGAGTTGAAAACCTAAAAGATCCTACTGTGCCATAGAAAAGGGACCAGAGAATGGAGGAGATGGCACCAGTGTCACTAGCAACAGGAAACCCAAGTCCTCCTGATGTTTTGGACTAAACCAATAATCCAATAATCATGACCAATAATCAAACATATTGAGAGCTAGCATCTAAAACTTTCAGACTACCTCTGCAGCCCCCTGGAGCAGATTTTAAGGGAGATACTGTTGGTATATACATTTGAGTGGGAAAAAAGAAGACTGCAGAGGGAGGGAGGTTGAGCAAAAATCACATCTTCCCTTTACCCTGCTCATTGGAGCATCCTGTGAACAGACATCTGCTGAGGGGGCATTTCTTCCCAGAGAACATTAGTTAGGATCCAAACCATATTTTGTACAGAAGCCACCAAAACTAATGAGTAAAGAAGAGGTCTGCCTTCATGTATTTGGAATATATAGTTGCTGGCTATTACCATTTCCTTATACACTATATGAAATCTTTATCAAAGTACACAAACTATTACTGATCAAAAATGAGAACAGAGCAATCAGATCAGTGCAGAAGACTACAACTAGAAATATAACGTTAGTCATAAGCTTCTGTAAGTGCCTGACAGTAAGATGGTTTCCCTAGCTATCAAGTCTCTTCCTCTTCCATTGGCTCAAAGGCCTCCCAAATTTGAACCGTAAGACACAGTTTGATCATTTTAACTGGCTGTTTAACAAGAGAGGCTCTCAGATTTGGGAGAAGTATTAAGAAATGTGTAGGATGCCAGGAGGTGTTCATTTCTGGGCCTCTTGCTTTGTTTCTGATGGACCAAAAAAGAAACAAGGGATCCTATTGTCTGTCTTCATGATGTTGTCTTCCTGTGTTCCTCTTTGATTTGTACAAAGTCAGCATTTTTAGTATTGAACTGAGCTGGGAAGCATAACTTTTTTGGACTATTACTCCCAGAATCTCCCAGCCAATGCACTGCAGATTCCAAGAACTCACCCTCCCCCTTAAAAAGTGTTTTTTCCAGGCAACGAAGTTCTTCATTTTGAGAGCTGTAGCACTTTGGGGAAATTTCTCAAGGGTTGTTAAAAAAACAACCCAACATCTTAATATCCAGGTGTTTGTAAAATATGCAGATGTGGATTTTCAGCCTCAAGAGGGAGCCAGGGGCAAAAAACCCAATCTGGCCAAGAAAACACCATCTTAGTTCACCTCAGCAGTGATTCCCAAACTTTAGTTCTCCACAAAGTTTCAGACTTCATCTCCCAGAATTCTTGGCTGTTGGCTTCTGGATGGGGGCTTCTGGGAGCTGAAGTCCAAAAGACACCAAAGTTTGGGAATCACTGCCTTAGAGAAACTCCTTGAAGGCACACACCAACAACAACAACAACCTTCACTTTCCAAGGGCTAAGGGGATGCTCCCTCCCCAAGTAAAACCAGAGTAACGCGCTAGGCGTTACTTCTTAGCAAACCAGGCGTTAGGGAAAGCCTCAAGACGGCGGCCATTTGCTCCTTCCTCACGCAATTCCTTTAAGGGAATTTTTGGACTTCAGCTCCCAGGATCCCTTACTATTGGCCAACATGGCCGAGGCTTCTGGGAGCTGAAGTCCAAAAGGCACAGTACCCAAGATGCCTTGCTGCCTATTAATGGTGGGCAGAGAGGCTGAGCAAGAACAAGAAGGCGGCACCGGAAGTAAGAGGCCTAGGTGCCCAGCTTGGCCGGAAGTTCCAGAAACAATCAGGTAACCCGAGATGGCTATTATTCTTTCTCTCTCAATCCCTCCCAGGAGAGCGAAAGTGAAATCGTCCGGAGCTTCCGAACGTCCTTTTCTTGCCCCCTGAGGCTGGGCAGAATGGTTCATCCCTGGTCGCCTCAGGACAGGAGGCGGCCAGGCGAGGGTTTCCCCTCCGCTCCCCGACCTGGCTCCCCTTTGGGCGAGAAAATGGCCTCTTCGGGAGCCATGTCGGGGAGCGGGGGGGGGACCGCAAATAACAAAAACACCATGTTTTTGCCTGAGAGAACGCCTCTCTAGGAGTCTCTAGGTCCTCCAGTGCAACTCTGTGGTCGATGTCTGACAGACACTAACCATAGAGTTGCGCTGGAGGAGCTACAAATGCCTAGTGGAGTGTCCTCTCTAGGAATCTAGGGATTCTTTCAGTGCAATTCTTTTAGTTGAAGTTGACCATAGAGTTGTGCTGGAGGACCTAGATATTCTGAGAGAGAACATATTGATCAAATCCGTGAATAATCAAAGCTGCAAATATGGAGGGATGAGTGTACTTCTATTGATGCAGCCTCAGAGGGGGCTGAGAGAGTGTGTCTTGCCCAGCGTCACCCACATGGCCACCAGAGTCACCATTACACACCACACCTTGCTCCCTTTGAGGAAACGGGTTTCTGTTGGGGCACTTGAGTGTTGTCAAACCAGATTGTTTGCTCTGGTGTCACAACACATGATCGTTCCCAGAATTCCATAGCACAGAGCCGTGGCTGTTAAAGTGTTGTCAAGCCGGCTTGTTTGCTCTGGTGCCACAACAAACTATAATTTCCAGAATTCTGTAGCACTGAACCATAGCAGTTAAAGTGGTGTCAAACCGGAATGTTTCTGCAGTGTGGATGCAGCCAAGGAGATTCCCTTCGGAGAGTGACATTAACGTCCACTTAGATCCACTTAGATTGCATCCACACTGCAGGAGTAATCCAGTTTGAAACCACTTTAACTGCTGTGGAATTCTGGGAATTGTAGTGTGTTGTGGCACTAGAGCTCTCTCTTACAGAAGGCTAAATGTCTCAGAAAACTACAGTTCCCAGAATTCCATAGCACTGAGTCATGCTAGTTATGTGGTGCCAACTTTGAGTCTATATTGGGAGAAGGACGGGATATAAGTAAATAAAATAATAACAATAACCAGCTTATTTCTGCAGTGTGAATGCAGTTCCACATCTTAGGTACAGTACAAGCATTGTGTCATATGTACACACTATTAATATTTTTGTACTTTATATAAAACTTTCATTTAAAAAAAATCTGTAACACCCCCCCCCCCCAGAACCAAGAATAAAAATGAAAAATGAAATGAAAAAAAGGGGGAAATATTTTATATTTCCTCTATGATATGGAAAGAGGGAAGTCACATATTTCCCGCACAGAAAACTGCCTGAATATCAGTGATGGAAGTGGCTTGCATTTAAAGAGAGATTAACTTATGCTCAATGTAATCTTGTAATCTTCCCATCCCTAATTCAGAGCTGGCAGGCTAACATTTCACCACTGGTGTGACTCTGGAGATCAGTTCGATTCCTTCTCAACCATATAAACCCACTGGGTTACCTTGAGCAAGTCACACTCTGTCAGCCTCAGGATGGCAATGGCAAACCCCCTCTGAAGAAACTTGCCAAGAAAACCCTATGATAGGATTACCATAAATAAAAAAATGACTTGGAGGCACACAACAACAACAACCAGAGTTGGCCACATCTTGAAGAGTAAAATTTGAAAATCTTTGGAGAAAAAAAGCCTAAGGATGGAAGGGCAGTCTGGAGTGTTATAAAGAGAGAAGACAGGCAAAGAGCTGGTCACGCACTTCCTCATCTCTGTGCTGTTTCTCTGCTTCCAGTTGTCTCCTCAGGAAATATTGGAATAAATAGCATAAAAGGCACCAGATCCCATATGATCATGGAAGCAAAGCAGGATCAGCCCTGGTTTGTACTTGGAGGGAAGACTGCCAAGGAATCCCAGGCCCTGTAGGCTATATTTCAGAGAAAGGAACTGGCAAAACCACCTTCCTTGCCTAAGTAAAACCTTTGATATTTGTACTTTCTGTCCAGCACCGGCCTGTTGATTTTCTCATCCATGTTTACTGTTCTTCTCTTAGCCTTCCACAGTTCTATTAAGTTTTCCATTTTCCTTCCCAAATTAATATAATATGTAAATTTTTGCTACATTTTTCTTCCAGGTTTCAAATAAATACCCAATATGTCTCATCAGACTATTCATCTTTTCCGGAAGGGTCTCCGGCTACATGACAACCCCACTCTACTAGCTGCATTGAAGTCTTCTGCAATTGTATATCCAGTCTACATACTGGACAGAAAGTTTTTGACATCTGCAGTGAAAATGGGAGCTATCCGTTGGCATTTCCTTTTGCAATCTCTGCAAGATCTGCAGGCAAACCTAAAGAAATTGAATTCTTGTTTATGGATTATTCAAGGAGAGTATGAAGTTGTATTGCGGGAGCATGTTAAAAAGTGGAATATTACGCAAGTGACATTAGATGATGAGATTGAACCATTTTTCAGGGAGATGGAGAGGACTATTCAAGCTATCGGGAAAGAAATGGGATTTGAAGTATTATCAATGGTGGGACACACATTGTATGATGTCAAACGGTATGGAACTGGCCTAGGGGAACAAAGGCTATCTCCTGAGGGCCTGTGTTAGTTTTATAACAAATGTGTAACACCTTGTATTTTGAAAGTATTTGCAGTCAAAGTAAAAATACCTCCATGATTATTTGAAAGGCTGGCATAAAAGTATTTTGCATAAATGGCTAGATATGGGATTCCTGACCAGTTAGGGCCCTGTATTCAAGCAGTCAGTAGAAATGTCTTTTAAAACCATGTTGGCACAATTAGGAGGTCCAACATAGCAGGAAGCAACCAGTGTTTACTTACGGTGCATTAAACTGATATGCAATATTTCAATGCCAGAACAGTTTTAGGTACTATACTGTACTGATACAGAAATCATTATTAGAGCTAAGTCTGTCTGTAATACAGGCTAAACTGCATTGACAGTGTACACTCTTGAGAAACATAAATGTGCAGTGAGGCAGCAGAATCATGCTTTTCTGCTCTGTGCATCGATTCCATGTGTTTGCAATGAAGAACATGCAGTTCAGGCACTATTGTGTCTTACTTGCATACAATCAGCCTTCCATATCCACGGATTCAACTAAACCTTGATTTTGCCATTTTATATTAGAAACACCATTTTACTACACCATTGTATACTTATAATGGGACTTGAACATCCACAGATTTTGGTATCCATGAGAGGTCCTGGAACCAAACTCCAGTGGGTTGCTGTACATCCAATAATGTACAACTGTTAATATCTTGAAGAAATTCTGGGTATATATTATAGCAAATGTAGACAAGGAAGATTATGCAGTCTTGGACTTTTGCGGCACTATGTATTGTTACTGCTAAATTTGCTAAATGTTTATTTAGCTTTTATTTTCTAAACTTCTAGCAAGTAGAAAAATGTATGAAACATTTTGAAAATGATTGAATCTGTCAAAATTCTAGAGCCTGTATGATGCTTTATAAATATATGGATGTTGATAACTTGCTTACAACTCATGCAGTTGAATACTACTCATATCACCAAATTTGTTTTGTGGCTAATTTAATTACTATGCTGTGAGCAGGTTACATTCATAGTGTAATTGTCTTTTGATATATAGGATTGTGGAACTAAATAGAGGAACACCTCCATTGACATACAAGAGGTTTCTCCAGATACTCTCTAAACTTGGAGATCCAGAGATGCCTGTGGAGGATTTTACAACTGAAAATTCACAGTAAGGCATGATTGCACTGCTATAAGAAGAAATCCATCTTCTCTCATGGAATAATTTGCTCACTATACAATGATTTATTACATAACATAGTCTTAAATCTAATTACTGGTCTTAAATAGAGTAGACCCATTGAAGTGAAGAGATTTGTACAAGTGTTAATTTACCATTTAGCAACTAATTTAAAAATTCTAATTTAATTGGGTTCAGCAGTTTTTAATGCATACTTCAGTATTTCATCTCTGAACTCTGCTTAACAGAGAAAATAGTGTTGCTTTTTACAAGATAGTAATGTTCTTATTTCATGAAGCATAAGTAGAATTACTTCTGGTTCTCCCCTGCCCCAAATTATTTTTTTCACGTTATTCTAGTTCTTAAGAATAGGAACTGTTTTGAATGGTTGCATTTGAAAAACAACATAGGAAATATTATGAGAATCCTGGGTGGGGATTAGGAAAAATAGTAATTTGACATTTTCCTCTTGCAACGAGATACTTAAATAGGAAATGGAAATAAAAGGAGAAGACACAGGTGAAGTGATTATGATTGTTAATGTTGCACTGTACTAGCATGTTACGAAAGAGTTTACATTGTTTTGTATGATTTGTGTAGTGGCAGCTATTGCATGTATGACTGCAAAGACACACAAAAATATAACTTGAGGCAAAGCCTGAATTACAAATACAACTTTTAAAAAACAGCTTAAGTATCAAGGCTTTCCACAAGTATCCTGGGAACTGTATATTATGGTAATAATTTATAGTGCAATTTTATGCATGTTGTTGTGTGCCTACAAGTCATTTCCAGCTTATGGCGACCCTCAGGCAAACCTAGTAGTTCACCTGAAGGGCACCATAACTGGTCATGCTCTAGTAAGAAGTACATATTGTTTATTTGCACACCCACAAGAGTACTATATTGTGCAGTTTTTGCCAGTTAAATAATTTAAGTTTATAATGTGGATATGCTCCATGTGTAATTGAGACAAAAATATTTTAAGGAATTAGGCATGGTGCAAGAACTAGAACAATAACAGTAAGAACTATGACCTTGATTATGTATGAGCTCATGTTCCTTATGACCCCTAGTTTAAATATGCACACTCTACCCTGGATTAGCAAATATCTTCTTATCTTAGCTCATCTGAGGATGCAAATTTGATGACTTCTGGTGGTCCCTGCTACCTAGGAATGACTATTGTTATGTTGTGTTAAGTAACACAAACATAGGAAAGTAGAAAAAGCAGTTACTACAGTCTGTCATATTTTTTCTATTTGTACTAGCTAAATGACATGTGTTGTCCCAGTGGTAATACAGTGGGGACTTGCTATCCGCAGGCTTGCCATCCATGGATTTAAGAATTTGCGGATGGCAATCCCTGTTGTCCTCAATGGCAGCATGTGAATGCGGCCACACTAGTGGCTGTGCGCATATTGTGCTGCCATTGCGGCAATGGGACTTGAGGTCCAATGTTTCTTCGTATCCTCAAGGGGTGGGTTCAGAACAGAAACCCCACGGATACAAAGATCCTACTGTAAAAAAAAATTTTTTTCCTGGTGGAGCTACATGATCTGTGATGAAAAATCAGTCTTGATCTTAGTTAACAAGCTGAATGGAACAGGGCTTTTTTTTTTTTACTTCTTAAAGCAAGTTTCACTTTGTGAAAAGTCTTTTTCTACCTTCTAAGAAAACTCAGCCCTCTCCCTGAAGTAGAACTGGATGAATGTTACAGAGTTCCTCTCCCAGAGGAGTTGGGAATTTCTAAAGAGTACCTGTCACCTTGGAGAGGTGGGGAAACAGTTGGGCTACAGCGACTTGAAGAGCACATGAAAAACCAGGTCAGTCTTCTTTTTCATATGTGTCTCTTAGTCTTGGCATTAGCAAGTAGGAAAATAATCTTTCTGATATTCTTTGCATAAGAAGCCTAAATGCAATCAAAGCTCTTTCTTTTCCTGTTTTAATGGATCTATATGTGAAGACATCTAAAAGATGCCTCAAATGTTCTTATTTTATTTCTGCAAATCGATCTTCAGAATTTAGTTTTAGCGAAAGTGGGGTTTTTTTCCAGTTGCAGCTGGAGCATATTACCTAAACTTAATCTTTGTTTGGAAAATTATGCACATGTGCAGAGAGGAGGTTATAAGGTGGAATCCCTTCACCAGTGGCACTGCCATAGTGCTTTGATTCAGTGATCTTTTGTGAATAAAAAATACCACCACAGAAGAGAAACAATAGTGGGGGATGAGCAAAAACACACCTGACCACATAAAATGTGTACATTGTGCTGCTATTGTATGTTATGCTCAAGCTGAATGTACATCCAATGTCTATAGAGAAGAAGAAGTGGTCACTAGTTGTGTGGCTGTATGTGTTACCTTTAGAACAAGTCACATTTACATAAAGTTTATTAGCATAGGGCTATTTTACTATTCATTTATTATCGTTCTTATTTTTATCCCACCTTTTCCCCAAGATTAGGACTCAAGGCAACACTGCCATAGATTTCATTTACTCTTAGACCATAAGCATGACATATGGGTATTTGTGTGTGCATGTTCCTTGAGGTCACCTGTCAACTTATGGCAAACTCATGAATTTCATAGGCTATTCTTACTCAGTGTTAGTTTTCCAGTTTCTTCCTTTGAAATATAGCCTTGAATTCATTGCCAGTTTCTCATCCAAGTACTAACCAAGTCTGACCCTGTTTCCAAGATCAGATGGGACCTGGGGTCTTTGGAGGTATTTAGGCCAGCTCTGAAAGATATATAGCCTACTTTTTATTTCCAATGATATCCATATTAACTTTCATCAAATATTAGAAAATGAATTATGGGATCTACGATCTGCTACTAGTGTACAACTAAGAAATACAATCTCAGCAGAGAGATTGTATCAATAAAGCTTCTTATGATTCTTTAATTTTCTTTTAAGGGGTGGATAGCAAAATTTGCTAAACCAAGAACTATCCCAAATTCTCTGCTTCCAAGTACTACAGGCTTGAGTCCCTATTTCAGCTTGGGTTGTTTATCAGTTCGGATGTTTTTTTATTGGCTGTCAAAAATTTATGCTCAGGTAAGATTGCACATTATTTTTATTTATTTATTTTAAACATGGTTACTTTATTGTTTGGTTAAAATAGGCTTCAAACGTAACTTACAAAAAGTAGAAATTGGACATTTCCTGCACTTCAGCTTACAATTTAGAAATCACAACACATAAATAAAAGGGATAGGAAAGGGAGAAGAAGGGGAAAAAATCAAACTCACACAATAGTTTTTGATTGGAGCTAATTCTTATAATGACCAACTAGAGTGGAATCAGTTCAGAGAGAGGAGGCAAACATTGGCGGTCTCTGAGCAGAGCCAGTAAGGTGATTCTGCATCTCTGCCTTCCTTTTGCTTCATCCTGATGGAATGATTGCTACCAGGTTACAATCTGATCAACTTGAGCCTGTGAGACAGAGGACACATTTTCTGAGATCAGTCTTAGGGCCAGAATAAGCTCATGTGGTCTCAAGCAGTTCCAGACTGCTTAGTGTTAATCTTAAAACTGAGTCCAGAAACAGATGGATATCTGATGTAATGTTGATGTGATCCACAAGTATTCTAGTGGCTAGATTTTGTGCCAAATGGTTTCCAGACTGTATTTAAAGATGGCTGTAGCCCAGGGTTGAGCAATGTGGACCTCATGCAGCCCCAGGTCTGCTTTTGTACCTCCCTCCCCCAGTGCCTCCCTGAGGTTAAAAGAATGATCTAAAATGCCTTCTAGGGGGCTGTAGATATTTTCACCATGTTCCCAGAAGAGGTCTTTTTTGAAACAGGAAATTACTTACAATCACCCCTTGCTGTTTTAAAAAAAAGTCCTCTCTGGGGTCTGAAATGGATCAAGAATCCCCCAAAACATGGTGGAAATGCCACATGTCCCCTAGAAGTCATTTGGTAGCAAATCATTCTTTGATTTATTTATTTTTTGTGGGTACAAGTACACTGGGAGGAGTACAGCCCTCCAGGTCTCAAGGGGGCTAATGTAGCCCTCTAATCTTCCACACTTGCTCATTGCTGCTCTCGACTGAGAACTTGGCAGTATTTTAATGTTAGTGTAGCTAGGCTGTTTTCTCTTGATAGCATCACAGCTAACTCAGCCACTGATGCTTGCTTCCATTTCTTGCTTCTATAATGCTGCATCTAGGAATACACCCAAACATTTATCTGATTCTGCAAGGGAAGTGTAAAACTATGCAAGACTGATTGTAGGCCTCCTACAATTAAAATCAGCAGTCTTCCCAGTCAACTATAAACTCTCTCTATATATGTATCTATAGAATACTATAGCTCTATCCTGTGGAATCCTGGGATTTGTAGTTTTACAAGGTCTTAAGCTTTCTCTGCCAAAGAGTGCTGGTGCCTCACAAAACTATAAATCCCAAGATTCTGTAGGATGGAGCCACTGCAGTCAAACTGGGACCAAACTGCATTATTTCTACATGGTAGATGCATTCTCTCCCTCCCTCCCTATATGAGGTGTATTGTTTGGTAAAAAAAAATGTTTTGCTGTGTAATTCATCTGCATATCTCATTCATGAGGTTTTTACTTATTTACCCATCTGTCAGTTGTGTAAGTTTATATTGAAGCATGTCAAGCTGTGGTTCAAGCTTCATGATAGGCTTAGAAACAGGGCTTAAATTCAGCCCCTTTGTTAAGCATTACATGTTCTTAACCTAATAATCATTCCCATGTGCATGTTTTCATGGACTTTTATCTGTATTACAGTCAAAGAACCATTCTTTGCCACCAGTATCTCTTCAAGGTCAGCTGCTTTGGAGAGAATTTTTTTATACTGTAGCATCAACAACACCAAACTTTACAAAAATGGCTGGGAATCCCATCTGCCTTCAGATAGAATGGTACCAAGATGCAGAGAAACTCCACAAATGGAAAATGGTAAGACATGGATAGCACAGAGGTATAGTATTTGTCTCAGAACACTAATAGCTGTTTTGTACGGAATTTAACAATAAATAAAGCAGTAATTTGTAAAATGTTGTTTTATTATATCATCCATCTGATAGTTGTCTTAGATTGTGTCCAGGAGATACAGAAAATTCTTTATTGGGAAGTGGCTAAGTCATTTTAAATAAACGTTGAAGTGAACTATACAAATTAATAAAAGTGGTTTGGTTTTTCGTTTTGTTTTTTAAAGACCAAAATGGGTCAGTAACAGAAAATGTTTTATTTCCATATAGAACTTTCTGATGTTTACTAGAATGTTTAAGAACTTTAGCATTCTGTGTTGTAATTCTGGATGAGCAATTTATCAGTCTTTTGATAAAAAGAAAGTTGTGGCTTTTCTTTCAATGAAGAGGACATACTGAAGGAAAGAGAGAAAAAAGACTTAAGCTGAATTTGTAAAAACTGATATCATTTGCTTTTCTTAGGCACAGACAGGCTTTCCATGGATTGATGCCATTATGACCCAACTCCGTCAGGAAGGCTGGATACATCATCTTGCTCGTCATGCTGTGGCATGCTTCCTGACACGTGGAGACCTCTGGATCAGTTGGGAGGAAGGCATGAAGGTTTGCAATAATCCTTCTTCCTGGAATGGCATTTGAAGATTCCTGTAAAAAGAAAACTTTCTAGAAAGTTTGAAAGCAGTCCCAGTGTTTTTATATTACTTCCCACCCAGAAAATTGTGTGTGTGTGTGGGGGGGGGGATACCTAACATTGTTTTGGAAAGAAGAACCAGCAAAAAAATTGAGGTGAAATGTTTAATAAAATTTATTACAGAAACTACCATAAATCTCACTAAAATGCTAAACATTTGCCACTTAAACATAAGCAATATAAGAGTGTTGTCAGATCAAGCAAAGGCATTCTGTGCCACATTAGCCACAGAGGCCCACAAATGGGTGTACTGCCACAGAACTGCTGAACCCAGACTTAACCATGACATTAGATTAATATGATATCTTTAGTATATTTGTTATATGTAATCTGACATGAAGTCCTCTTATGGGTGTCACCCAGTGCATTCTACACCCCCTGCATTTCCATATTGACTCCACTGGTGTTATGAGAAGCAAAAGTCAAAACAAAAAACCTTTTGCCTGCCCACTCTTTCCACATCATGCCTAATATTATACAGAGTCAACTAGGTGCTGGTTCATATGATTGAATATGCCTTTAAAGAAATACAACACCTCCATGCAACTCCCCCCCCCCAAAAAAAAATCTGATAGTGTCATGGACAAGGGTCCTGCTCAGCTCTTCTTTCTTATTTGTGCAACGATTTAATATATATGAAGACATTCATATGTATCAGGTTTAATTTTATTCCTCTCATTATTGCAAGGTATTTGAAGAGCTGCTTCTTGATGCAGATTATAGCATTAATGCAGGGAACTGGATGTGGCTATCAGCCAGTGCTTTCTTCCACCAGTATTCACGCATTTTCTGTCCTGTTCGTTTTGGCAAGCGCACAGATCCAGAAGGCCAGTATATTCGGTAAGTCCCTATGGTTGAATGATTCCATTAATTCAGTGTCTGTCAGACTAAGGACTTAAGCCACCACCTTATCCAGCTCCCATAATGGCTAATCCACCATATACCAGCAAATCCACAAGGAGGACAAGAATGCAGTAATGATCTACTATTGTTGTGTTCCATCAGTTAGTGTTCAGTGGCATGCCACTTCTAAACATGGAACTGTCTGCAGTACTAATTGATAAACAGTACTGTTCCCCATGAAGTAGCCTAATCCTCTCCATTAACATATATATTCCGAAAATGAGCCAAAAATATAAACTGGCCAGACATCATTTCTGGTTACATCAGGTATACTGATGCAGCACCCGCAATGGAAAATGGGTCTTGCCCCCTTCACAATTACAGCCGTGTTAGAGCAAACAGTGGCGGGATACAAACCGCCGCTTTGCGGCGCTTCCCTGCCGCCGCCGTTTGCTCCGCACGGGAGCCGCAGCAGCCAAACCACGCGACTCCCGCGCGGAGCAAAAAAGAAGCTCCATTTCGGAGCTTCCTCTTGCGGGCACTGATGACGTCGCGAAGCGCCGGCAGCGCATTCGCGACGTCATAGGCGCCGCGACACGTCTGGACGCTATGCGTCCAGTACGTAAAGATGGCGGCGCCCATGTAGAAGGGGCACCGCCATCTTGTACGTATAGGATACGTACTAGGGTTAGGGGGGTGCGGAAGCACCGGCCCTTCCTAACCCTAGTACGTATCCTATACGTACTATATGGTGGTTTGTATCCCGCCAGTGTTAAGTCAAAGTGTGCACTTTGTTTGTATTTGAATGTATCATCTATTAGTTTTGGATTTGACTTCTTTATGTCTAGATTTGGCTTAAAGGTGTGGAGTCTACTATGCATAATGATGACCTATGCAGATCATGTCTAATTTGTCTTCCATTTATCTGTTGGATGTATACTAATTACATTTTTCAGAAAATACCTCCCAGTGCTGAAAAATTTTCCTTCCAAATACATTTATGAACCTTGGACAGCACCAGAAGAAGAACAGATAGAGGCTGGCTGCATTATAGGTAATACTCAAAATAGAAGGCAACACCTACTCAGTCATGATGTCCTTGTGTTTATTTTATCTCTCCCAGTGACATCAGGGAGAAGTAGCATAGTTCTTGACTATTGGTGGCTGTTACAGCAGTATGAACAGACATTCCAATTGCCCTGGCAAGAGAATGCCCTCTCACTACCTCATTTCCAATGACTATATTGTTAGAGCTGAAGATCAGTGTACAAGCAGTGAGATGGTACCAGCCATTTGTTGCCCAATTAACAGTCCTCTGCCTTAGACAGCCACACTGGAGAGTCTGCTTCCCTAGTATCAGAGCCTGCTGCTTACATTCCTTCCAGGGCTTACCTTCTTTCCATTAACTGATGACTTCAATAGTCTTTTACAGCCTGTACCTTAATGTGCAAATTGCATTTATATGGTATATGGGACCAGCAAATGATTTTTATTTGAATGTTTTCTGTATGTTGAGCTACCTCTGCTGCCTAGTAAAGTACTTTGCCTTACTAATATTTAGCCATGAAAACAAGAATTTTCTACTAACTGCATTTCTGTAAAAATTAGACTGAGTAGTCACTGTTTTTTTAATTAAAAAAAACCCTTGATGTCATTTTTTACTCTGTTTTGTGTTAGGTAAAGATTATCCTTTTCCTATGGTAAACCACAAAGAAGTCAGTGTTCATAACCTGCAGCTGATGAAACAAGTCAGAGAAGAACAGTACAAAACAGCTCAACTCACAAGAGGTGTGTCCACTGACAAAGATTGTCTTAGTATAATAGGAATTGTGGGTTTCTCAGAAACCATTGGTAGTACTTTATATATAAAGTAACAACATAGTCATCCACTCTTTTGAACCTTTTAACCAGAGCTGCATATACTTATTATTTTGCAACAAAAATTAGACTCTGCACCAAAGTAATCCAAATTCAGTATCAAGAGAGGATAAATTCTTCGTATTTTGTATATTTTGAATGATTTTTCTATTGTCTGGGAAAGGGAGTTCTTAAGGACATTGTCGTCTTTGAACATCCTCAAATCTTACATAGTCCTAATTGTTGTTTCTGAGATTTCACCAAAGGATTAGACACTGAGAAGTGTACAACAGAGTACATATTTTTGTAAGTATTTAGGCTTTTTTTGAATGCTGTTTTTGGTACCCAGTTGGTTTATAATCAGCATTAGAAAAGACTGAAATGAGGACTGACATAGATTAGGAGCTGATAAATTGATACTAGGGAGAGGAGACCAAATGGCAATGAATTCCAAATGATTCAAGAGATATTTTGCCACAGAAGTAGGAAGAAATAATAGATTTTTATCCACCAGGTTCAGAGAAGATTCATGTAGGGAAAATAAATCAGTTCATATCTTTTACTGAAATGTAGAATGTGCCTGTTATTGTCTGAGTTTTGTTTTTCAAGGTGGAAAATGCTTAGACAATGGAACAGTATGAGGAATTAATTTTCCTAGAACCTATCATTATTAATTGTTATGTATCTCTAGAAATGTTAAGGTGTGGATCCCACAACTAAATCTGCCAACCCAGAGAAACTTGAGGCTTTTATTTTTCAAATAAAATAAAACAATATTTCCTCATTAAATATAAACAAATTTCTAAATACAGGGAGCTTTTAAAACTAGATTGTGGTGTAAGATGTATAGGTGGGATGAGGAAAAGTCTGCAATTGAAAGGGGAAGAGATTATAATACACTGCTCCCTCGGGTTACGAAATTAATTCGTTCCGCGGCCGCTTTCGTAACCCGAAAAGCCTTCGTAAGCCGAAATGCCATAGGCGCTAATGGGGAAAAGCCGCGATTCCGTGCGAAAAAGCCGAAAAAAGCACCAAAATTTTTTTCGTAACCCGAAAAACATTCGTAACCCGGAACAATTATTTCCTATGGGATTTTTTCGTATCCCGGAAATTTCGTAACCTGGGTATTTCGTATCCCGAGGTACCACTGTATCCTATTAGGCATATCCAAGCCCTTGGATATGATTAAAGTGAGTAAATCCCCACCAATGTATTTAAATGGACATAAATCAGACATTAGGAATGGGAATACACAAAAACCAGTGGCAGAACATTTTAATCTTCCTGGGCATTCCATCTCTGACTCAGAACAGTGGTCATTGAACAAACTCCCTCCTTCCTTAGGGGTCTTTAAATAGAGGCTGGATGGCCATCTGTCAGGGAAGCTTTGATTAAGATTTCCTGCATGGCAGGGGGTTGGACTGGATGGCCTTGCGGTCTCTTCCAGTTCTATGATTCTAACAAAAGAACTACAAAGATAGATTGGAAAGAACTGAAATTCATCCACAAACTACAGTCCCTCAGCAGTGGATTGAACAAAGACAATGGTTTCCTGACACACTACACACACTTCAACACTATCTGACTCCATCCTCATGGGGATTGCCCTACATTCATCTATTCCTCTCACCACAAACAAGTCTCATTGCAAAACTAGATCTGCCAGTTCATCTCCATGCACAAAGACTAGTTTCCTATGTCTTTGTGCACTAATGACCATTGTTGAAACAACCTGCAACTTCATTTCCATACACAAAGGATTTGTAATTTGAATTGATTCCTCATATACCAATGGCATATATATATGTCTGTGCATGGTTTCCACTCCACCAAATGCATCTGAGGAAGTAGACTGAAGTCTACAAAAGTTCATGCTGCTAATTTCTTTCTTTCAGTTAATCTCAAAGTGCTACAAGATGTCTCTACATACTGGTTTTACAGACTAAGAGGGCTCTATCTTTGATTTGTAGTTACCTTTCCAGCACATGTTAACTACGCAGATGCATTCATTTGTATAAGACTTTTAGTATTGTATCTCTGACCAATCACACAACAATACTGAGGACCTTTTCAGCTCTTCCTGTGATTCTACTATGGTATTTTGTGTGGTGTCTTTTTAGATGGTAAGCCTGAGGGCAGGGAACCGTCTAATTAAAAAGACTGTATGTACAGCGCTGTGTAAATTTACAGTGCTTTATAAATAAAGGATAATAATAATAATAATAATAATAATAATAACAATAATAATATTTTCCTCCTTTCTAGATGATGTTGATGATCCAATGGAAATGAGGCTGAAACGAGAACTTTCAGAAGAGAACACTCAAAAAGGAAAACATACCAGAAAAAGTGAAGAAGTATAGACTAATCCATTCTGTTTATGTTTACTTGGTAGTAAGTCTCACTTCATGCAGTGGGAAAGATGCATCTAGGGAGAAGTGATTTTTTATTATGCAGCTTATAGACACTCCTTTAGATTTATCAGAATGGAAAGTGATGATGTGTTGAATGCAGCATTTAATTATTGCTCACATTATGCACTTTACCCTTTTTCTGTTCTTGAATTTTCTCTGCAAAAAAAAAGTGTTTTCCTTAAAACATCTATTTTTGAAATGATTCATGGGATAACTTGACTTGCAGATGAAATATGTCATTTATAGCCTTCTCTGCTGTGGCATCTTAGTTGTAGAATGTCCTGCCCTTGAAGGCCTGATTGGCATGAGCACTGGTTTCATTCTGGTACCTAGTTAAAACATGGTTTTTTTTATCACAGGTCTAGAGATCTTTCCCAAATATGTATAGTTAAATGGTTTTAAATTATTTTAATTTTAAGTTGTTTAAATTATTTTTTAAGTTTTAGGTTATTTAAAATGTTAAAATTACTCCTTACTATTTTAAATTGTTTTATTTGTACACTGCCCTGAGATTTTGTGAAATAGGGTGAGATATAAATATTTTAATAAACAAAATTTATAGTAAATATTCTGTATTTATGTTCTGCTTCTTTGACATGGGCTTGCTGTTTACAGCATCTCATTCTGATCTGTGTTCAGTCAAAAGTAACATATAATTTTACTCATATATTTTGTTTTATCAGACTGGATTAAACTAAAGAACAAAAAAATGCTTATGCATGGTATAAAAAACGTGTTCACAAAGATTTCACCCACCATTTTGTCCACAAAACATTGTTGAAAACATGGGAAGAGACCAAAAACCTATTTTACAGAGAAATACCAGGATGGGTCTCCCCGGAGGAAGCCTTCTTTGGAAGAAGCAGCAAATGAAATGATTGGCTGAGATACAAAGATTTCATTAAGAAAAATATTCAGAACCAATGAGAACAAAAACCAATACAAGAAATAGAAAATGTAGATATTAAACAGCATTGGTTCCTGTTAAAACAGCTACAAGATGGGTTCAAAAGAGATCTAAAGGAGGAAGACTTCACAATCAAACAAAATGAACTGGACAAAATATTAGAAGAAAGCAAAGAAAAAACAAGTTGAAGACTCTACAAACTGTTATTAGAAAGAAAACTGAAACAAGATGCCATAAAACACTTTATGATCCCTGTGGGCGCAAGATATAGGGAAACCTCTGGAATTGCAAAGCTGGCATTTAGCAAGATTAATAACTTCATGAATGTCAAAGCATTTGTGAAAATTACCTTAAAAAAGCATATCACTGGCACCTAATGCCAGAAAAATACCAAAAACACATAAAAAGAGTAATTTTAACTGCTCAAAATGTGAAACCGCAAAAGGATCTTGGATCCATGTATGGTGACATTGTTCAAAAATGAGCAAATTTTGAAAAAAAACATCCATTTATACATATGTAAGATCTTAAAAATAAACTTCAAATTAATTCAAGAAGCGTATCTGTTAAATATGACAGACAAAATATCTGACTTTCAAGCAAGAAAGAAATGGAAGCAAATCTTATACATGATATCAATAGCAACTTGCTACTGCAAAAAAGTGGAAACAAAAAGAGACCAAACATTGACAAATGGCTAATAGGTTTATAAGATGTCATTGAACTAGACAAATTAACACAAACATTCTTTATATATATATATATATATATATATATATATATAAATTTTTTTTATTAAATTTGATCAAAAAACAAACAAACAAATAAACACATATCTATATATAATAATTCTAACTTCAAAGAAAAAAAGAGAAACAACAACAAAAAAATCCAAAAAACATTCATCCCTCCACCCTTCCCATCACCATTCCAACATTCATTCTAAAAAGACTTCCTTCCTCTTTATACATTATAACATTCTACCAGTATCTCTTATATACACCTTATAATTTTCCTATATTATCTACCTTCCTTTACTAAATATAGTTATCTTCTCCACTACGAATATCATCCTTATTCACCTAATATTATTCTTAAATCAGATATATTACACTTACAAATTAGATGTCATAATCTTCAAATTGTTTCCTCATGTATTCCAATACCAAATCCCATTCCTTTTTAATTTTTCCTGTAATATTCTTTATAGATTTATCTCTTATTATTTGTGTTAATTTATCCATTTCTATTATTTCTGTTAGTTTCAATAGCCATTCCTCTTTTTTTGGTATATCTTTATTTTTCCATTTTTGTGCCAACAACATTCTAGCTATTGTTACCATATAAAATAATTGTTTCCCGTATTTCAAATTTATTTCCTTATCAAATATTCCCAATAAAAATATTTCAGGTTTCATTTCTAATTTGATATGTAATATTTCATTAAATAGCTCTCTGATTTGTTTCCAAAATTTCTTAACTTCTTTGCAGTTCCACCAACAATGTAAGAACGACCCTGTTATTTCTTCACATTTCCAACATTTATTGTTTTTATTTTTATAAATTTTTGCTAATCTTTCCGGTGTCAAACACCAACGGTAAAACATTTTATACCAATTTTCTTTTAAGTTTTGGGATGCTGTACATTTCAACTCCTTTTTCCAAATATATTCCCATTTTTCCAGTGGTATGTTATAACCAAAGTCTCTAGCCCATTTTATCATTGTCTCTTTAACTATTTCATCTTCCGTGTTTAATTGTAATAATTTTTTATAAGTTTTCCCAATCAATTTCTCCTGTTCATTGATTAGTAGTGTTTCCAAATCCGTTTTATTTTCCTCTTCTCCAAAATCTTTTAAATCTTTCTTCATTCTCTCGTAAATTCTCCTATATGCATACCAACCAGCATCAAATCCAATTTGTTCCAATTCTTCCTGGGTTTTTATTACAAATTTACTTGATTCAATTTTTAACAATTCTCTATAAGTAAACCACTTTTCCCTTCTGATCATTTCCTTCCTATAAATAGCCTCGTGTGGCGATAACCATAATGGTAATGAATGAATAATATTTCTTTTATATTTATTCCAAATCCTCATTATATTCCTTCTTACACAATGATTATTAATAAGTTGGTTACTTTTTTCCTTATCATAAGCTAAGTAAGCGTGGAATCCAAAACTTAATCCCTCACCTTCTAATTCAAGCATTCTTTTTTCTTCCAATTTCATCTAATCCTTTATGCACATTAAACTACTGGCATCATAATATAATTGTAAATTTGGTAAGGACATACCTCCTCTCTCCTGGGCATCCTGTAACAATTTTAATCTAATCCTAGGTCTTTTATTTTGCCAAATAAAGCGTGATATATCTCTTTCCCAAATTTTTATTGGTTTATTTGAATTAATAATAGCGATCATTTGAAATAGAAAAAGAATTTTCGGCAATATCACCATTTTTATCGTCGCTATTCTTCCTAATAATGATAAATGAAATTTACTCCAATTTGTTAGATCTTTTTTTATCTCTGCCCATAGCTTTTTATAATTATTCTCATATAATTCATTCATCTTTTTTGTTATCCATACACCCAAATATTTAACTTTTTTACTTACTTCTATTCCAGTTTTTCTCTTTATCTCATCTTCCTCTTCTTTCTTCATATTTTTGGTTATGATTGCCGATTTATTCCTGTTAATTTTACATCCCGTATACCTCCCAAATTCGTCAATTATATTCATCAATATCTCAACATTGTTTTGTGGATCTTCCAAATTTATTACTACATCATCGGCAAAGGCCTGTATTTTATACTCATATTGTTTTATTTTCACCCCTTGTATCCTTTTGTCACTCTTTATTCTACTCATCAGGACTTCCATAATTAGTAGAAAGAGCAGTGGAGATAGAGGGCAGCCCTGCCTTGTCCCTTTTTCAATAGTAACCGATTTTGATAGATCTCCATTAATATTAATTTTTGCCTTTTGTTCCCTATAAATCTGAGAAATCCATTTTCTAAAATTTGGTCCGACATTTATATCTTCTATAATTTCTAATAACGCTTCCCAATCCACCGAATCAAATGCTTTTTCCATATCAACAAACATCATGCTTAATTTTTTATCATTATGTCTTTCGTAATATTCCAGAATATTTAATATATATCTCATATTATTTTTCATATATCTTTTTGGCAAAAATCCGCATTGATCCTCATCTACCTTATCCTCTATACATTGTTTAAGTCTTTGGGCCGTAATTGTTGCAAAAATTTTATAATCAATATTGAGTAATGAAATTGGTCTATAATTTGCTACATCTAATATATCCTTACCTTCTTTTTGTAACAGTACTATCTCTGATTCTTTCCACGTTTCTGGTATCTTCCCTTTTAAGATGTTATTCATAACTATTCGTAATGGTTCTTTTATTTCATCCTTAAAAATCTTATAAAATTCTATGGGGAATCCGTCTGGCCCAGGAGATTTGCCATTTTTATTTTTCTCTATCGCTTTTTCTACTTCTTCTTGTGTAATTTCTGCTTCTAATTTTCCCTTTTGGATCTCATTTATCTTAAATAGTTCTCCTTCTTTCATTAAATGGAGCCCTGGTGGCGCAGTGGTTAAATGCCTGTACTGCAGCCATTCACTCGAAACCACAAGGTTGCGAGTTCAAGACCAGCAAAAGGGCCCAAGCTCGACTCAGGCTTGCATCCTTCCGAGGAGGAAGCTAAAATGAGTACCCAGACTGTTGGGGGCAAATTAGCTTACTTGCTAATTAGCTTACTTGCTGTTCACCGCTATGATCTTTGGAATAGCGATATATAAATAAAACAAATTATTATTATTATTAATTAAATCTTTTAATCTGATCTCCTCCTTTTGCTGTCTCGTATATAATTTAGTGTAAAAATCTCTAAAGTGTTCTATAATGTCCTTTTGTTCGGTAATTATTTTATTATCTTTCCTTATTCTTGTTATCAGTTTTTTCTCCCTTTTTTTCTTTAACTTGTATGCTAGCCATTTCCCGGATTTATTGGCATTTTCGAAATTTTGTTCATTTTCCTTTTTCATTTCCCTTCCTACTTCTTCTGTCAGTTCCAGTGATATTTTATCTCTTAATAATTTACATTCCTTAATTAGTTTTTCATCCTTAGGTTTTTTATTTAGTAAGTTTTCTTTGTCCTTAAGTTTTTTATTTAATTGATCTAATTCTTGATTTTTCTTTTTTCTTACTATCGCATTTTGTTGTATTAAAAAAACCCTAATTACCGCTTTTACCGCATCCCAAACAGTCTTGATTCCAATTCCCTTATCTGCATTTTCTTTAAAATAATTTTGTATTACCGTTTTTATTTTTTGATTGTTTCCTCACTTCTTAAAAGATCAATATTAAGTCTCCATCTATAAAAGGATTTCTCACTTTTAGTGTCTTCCAATTTTACTATTTGAGGATTATGATCTGATATTGATCTTGGTAAGATTACCATTTCTTTCAATATTTTTGATAGGGTTTGAGTGACTAATATTAAATCAATTCTAGCCATCGATTTATGTCTTTCTGATCTATGTGTATATTCTTTCGATTTCCCATATAGGTATCTCCATGTATCCACCAAACACACGTTTTCCATTAGTCTAAAGAAGGATTTTGGCAGTTTGCCCTGTTTATCTTTTATAGGTTTTTTAGAGTTCCTATCCCATTCAGGATTAATTTAAAAAAAAAGGTCTCTGCCGGATAACAGAGGCTTCCCTTGCTGTAGTGTCCTGCCCTGCCCTGAATTGACCCTTGCTCCT
>NC_056525.1:45131508-45205221 GCF_019175285.1 Sceloporus undulatus | reverse complement strand
GAGAGGCCTGGCCTGGAAGACAAAGAGCCCTCCTCCAACCTCCATCTTGAGGGGGAGAGAGGCCTGGCCTGGAAGACAAAGAGCCCTCCTCCAACCTCCATCTTGAGGGGGAGAGAGGCCTGGCCTGGAAGACAAAGAGCCCTCCTCCAACCACCATCTTGAGGGGGAGAGAGGCCTGGCAATTTTTTGTATTGTTTTGCAATTTTACTGTACACCGCTATGATCATTGCGGAATAGCGGTCTATAAATAAAAATTATTATTATTATTATTATTATTATTATTATTATTATTACCCCATTATAATCTCCTAGCACAATTATATCTTCGTATTTTTGTTCTAATATAATATTTTGTAATTCTTCAAAAAATTTAGCTTTTTTTTCCTGTGGTGTATAAATTCCTATTAGGAGAATCTTTTTGTTATTTATTTTGATTTCAATTCCTAGTACATAGCCTTTTTTGTCATTGTAAATTTCCTTTGATTCTATTTGTTCCTTCACGTATATTACAATTCCTTTTTTCCTTTTCTTATTTGTTGATATATAATTTTTCCCTAATTTCCCATTCTCAATATATTTTTCTTCCCCTTGTTTAATATGAGATTCTTGTAAACAGATTATTTCACACTTTTGTTTTTGCAAGAAGTGAAATATTGTCCTTCTCTTATGCGGTGAGTTCATTCCATTCACATTCCAGCTTAATATTTTCATTGTTTAAGTTCAATTATTATATCACTCTCTCTATATATATATATATATTTATGTAAATATTTTTATCACAAAGCAAGCTTTATTTGATTAGATTTTCAAACACATGAGGAATCAATTCTCTTATCAATAGACCACCCAAAACCAAAAAAATATATTCAGAATACAAAGGACAATAAAAAATTTAAAAAAGAGAAAGAAAAAAGGAAAAACCACAAAAATACAAATATATCTATGTCTACAACCCAATCACATTAATCTCACAACTTCACTAGCTCTTCCCTTCCTCTTCTTCTCCTTCTGACCTATCCCTTTCTTCTGATCTTTTTCCTTCTTTCTTTTTGCTTTGTTCTGTTTCTCTCGCTATCATTTGTCTCGTCTTCACTCCTTCTTTGTATCCCGTTCGATCTTGCTCTTTTGATCTTTCAATATCTTTTCTGTTTCTTTTCCAAAAATCCGCTGCTTTCTCTACTGTGTCGATTCTGTATCTTTTTTGTTTCCAGGTTAAAGATAACCCTTCAACTTCATCCCATCTAAATGGAATCCCATGTACTTTTAATTGGTCTGAAAGAAAGTTATAATCTTTTCTCGATTTTAACACACTTTTGGGAATGTCCTTAAAAATTTGAATTGTACGTCCATCAATGATTAATTCTTTTTTATAGCTTTGTTGTATTATCAAATCTCTCGTTTGCTTTCGTACACAATTCACCACAGTATCCCTGGGTACCTTCTTTTGTCTTGCAACTTTAGAGCTTATGCGGTATAGTGTGTCAATCTCCCAGGGAAATTGCTCTGCTGATTCCTCCACAAAATCAGCCAAAATAGGAATCAGAAATTTATAAAGATTTTCTTGTTCTTGTTCTGGTACACCACGTAGCTTAATACAGTTTTGTCTCAGTTTCGTCTCAAGCCTTATTATTGTACGTCTATCCTCGTTCTTCTCCTCTTCAATTTTAATAACTTTTGTTTCCGTTTGTGTAACACTGTTCTCCAGTAGCGCTAGGTTACTTTCAAGATTTTCCACTTTGTTAGTTATTTTCTTGAAATCTTTGTTTATTTTTTCCAAGGAGCCTTTTATTTCTCCCATTTCTTTTTGTATCTCAGTCCTAATTTCCAGTTTTAAATCTGATCCTCTTTCAGCTCCTCCTTCATCCTTCTTATTTCATCCAGCATTGACAACTCGTTATATTCCGTAGGTTTGAGCACTGTCTCTAGGGATGGTCTTTTTGGTGGTTGGGATGTAAGTTGAGCTGTTGTTTTCCTGTTTGCAGACATTCCTTCTATATAATTCAACCAGTCAAATAGTATTTCTATTGGTACACAACCAAACATACAACTACTCACAATCTTAGCTCCAGTCCCTTATTATCCCAATTGTCAAGTCCAGTCTTTTGATCTCTTCTGCTTTCAATAAGTCCTCTTCTTTTATATGTATCTAAGAGCCCACAAATATGTTTGAAAGCACCTGTTTAGTTGCCAATGCCAATTATTACAATTCACCAATTTTTCAGCTTTCCTTTTGTCTTACTTTCCCTCACCCTTATCTCTGATAACACAGGTGTTACCCTTCTCTAGTTACACGTCTTGCAAGTCCGCCGCTTTAATAATTATCAAGACTTCTTGTAGGTTTTTTTTCTTTTCTTTAGGGAGTCAAACTTTATACTGAGCAATCCCTTATTTTGCAGGTGCTTTTAAGGTCAGTTGCAAGGCTCTAGCCAAACAATGAGATAATCAGCTAGCAAAGACTAAAAATTCTCACTATAATTTACAACAGTGTCACAGTGAAAGAATATATATATATATATATATATATATATATATACACACACACACACACACACACACACACACACACACACACACTACCCCTCTTCAATATGCTATTTCCTCTGAACTGCTTTTGCAAATTAATACTGTTATACTGTTGCTGTTGTTATATAAATCAGACTGAAGTGCCTATTGTTTCAGTATGTTGCAATGGGTACAGTAGATACAATGGATACAGTAGGTACAATGAATATAAACTCTCTTAGACAGTTAAGTTTTACCAAATGTTCCAATAATTCCTTCCACAAATTTCAATTGCTGTTTCCTTGCAATACTCCCAACAGTTTCCAATATTCAAAGTTCAATGTTCAATGTTCAAAAGTCGGTTTATCTCCTTAATTGTTGGACTTTCACTGTTTTTATAATTCCAGTCTTCACTTATAAGCTCCAAGGGGAATTTATTAATTTATTAACCTGCCGTTCTAATTATATTTTCCCAAATATTGTTTCCAAAACAGTAATTTTTGCTACTGGTGTTCCAAAACAAAGTGATTCCAAATTTTAAACTAACTCAGTGTCAAAACTCCAGCGCTCTGATTTGTAATCCCAAATTAAAGAGCAGTAAAGGGAGAAGGGAAACAGAGTCCAGTTGAGCTATAAAGTTTGTTTGTTTCTTTTTAAATTGGAGTGTTTAAAAAGGGGTGTCTTTCCCGTTCTTATTACTCTTTAAATAACTACTGCACTCACTCCCAGATATCTTTTCCGGAGCTACCATGCACAAAAACAACAATGTCCTTTCCTTTTTCGTTGTGCTTGTTTATCCCAGCTTTATTGCACACTCTTGATTAACTGCAAATATACAAGCCGCAATGGAGATCAGCACAGAGATTTTAATCCAAGAGGAGTGTGCTTTCTCTCCTTTTTGTTCTTGCCGCTTGAAAGTTTTGAGTGGCAGGCTAGCTCTTGCCGCCGAGGCTGATAGCTGGCTCTGAGTGCCCGCGCTCTCCCTGGGCTTCTCTGCGTCCCGATGCCCCTTCTTACCCTTCTCTTTCTTGCTTGCTTCTTTTGGCTTCTGGGCTCGGTGTAGAGTGCTCTCGGGGATGCCAAGGTGGGCGCCTCTGGTCCCCCTTATCGAGGGGTTACTTCAACCCTGCCTTTGATGGCACTAACAGGGTCTGAGGGCCAGCGACTGCCGTTCCGAGGGAGAGCCTCTCTCAACAACGGCCACCGCGATCGGCCATACCACCGGAAGTCCAGACAAACATTCAGTGGAAAACTTGTAGACGAAACTGAGAAAGAATGGGAAGATTTAACAAAATTTTGTAGAAATAAGTGGAAGTAGAAACAGATTAACGAATAGTCAAACACTAAAAGATGTAATACAAATATGCATTTTCAGTGTGAGAATAAGAAAGCATAAAGCACTGAAGAGATCTATTATTCTTAAGAAAAGTAGTTTAAACCTAAACAACTAGACCAACTGAAGGAATGTATGGAGGTCCTTCAAGAAGACAGAACAGAAGATAGAAGAAGAAAAACAGTGAAAGCTATATTTACAAATTACCTTTAAGATTTGATATTTTATAAATATTTAAACACCCTTTATAGTGCTATCACACTGAACAGGCTGGATGGCCATCTGTCGGGGATGCTTTGATTTAGATTTCCTGCATGGTAGGGGGTTGGACTGAATGGCCCTTGCGGTCTCTTCCAACTCTATGATTCTATGATTCTATCAAAGTAAAAATGTCAAAGAGCCTTTCTCTTTTTTTATTCTTTGAATATCTGTAAAATGTAAAGCTACCTTATTGACAAACAGGCACTGGTAAAATGTTTTTATTGCAATAAAAATAAAGTACAAAAATTGTTTGGTTTTTTTTCCCAAGAAGAAATGCAGACTATTTTAATACCACACTTTCATAATACTCCATTCAACAGCCAAAAACAAATATGAACCATGGTTATTTATAATAATAATAATAATAATAATAATAATAATAATAATAATAAAGATTTATTTCTAGCCCGCCCAATCACAAAAAATCCGAGCGGGTTTCAACAATAAAATACATCAAGTTACAATAGAGTTTTTAAAAAAAACCCTAGACCTACCCCCCCCCCCATTCCAGTACTAAAACAGAATTAAACAGTTAATAGCATAAAACATTAAAAACATTAAACAAAAAATTGGCGGGGAAGAATAGACAGATGAGGGGACAAATATCTCTATATCTGGGGAGGGTAACTAAGTTGGAAAGGCTTGCCGGAAGAGATCCGTCTTGAGTGCTTTCTTAAAAGCTGTCAGAGTGGAAATGTGACGGATCTCCTCTGGCAGGTCGTTCCATAGTTTTGGAGCAGTAATAGAAAAGGCCCTCTGGGAAACTGATGTTAGCCTAGATTTTTTGGCTGTAATAGATTTCTATATCCATTATGAAACCAACAGCAATATTCTAGTGGATTTACAGTTCAAACAACATATAATACAACTGTACAAAGAGGGAAAGAAATCTACAAAACACAGGAAATGCTAATTCATTTTGCTACCCAGAAAAGCTATGTTAAGGAAATATTTGAACATGGGAAAACTAAAATTGTTTTAAGTGTGACCTGCAGCTTAAAATTGAAGGCACAAAGATGGGAAAGGGTGGAAAAACAAATTACCCAGAAAACATTTTTAAGTGGCATTTTTTTTACTTGGAGAGAACTATCAAGAAGGAAAATGAGGAAAGTATAGCCAACAAAAGGTCAATGCAGAGCTTTTAAAGCAAGTTATACAGAAGAGATTAAGAAACCATATGAAGCTTTGATTTGTTGATGTTAGCAATATGAAGCATATTTTATACAGCAACATTAAAAAACACATTGCAGTGATACCTTTATGAGGACAACCAAAAGGTACAAAGTACATTATAGACTTCTTCATTGAATGTGTTAAAAGTCATTTCAGGGGAAGAAATGTAATGAAGGAAGGTCACAGAGCTACATCTTTCTTGAGATGTTAAAGGTGAGTTTAAGATGGTAGTTGAGGGAGGTTTGGTGCAGGTAAAGACCACACCATTGCTAGCTATGAGGCATTTGGGACATAAAAGCTAAGCAAAGCAGTAAACTTTTTTTCTCCATTGTTGGAAACAAGGCAATGGGATCCAGCCCATAACTGCCCTGTGTAAGACAAGAAGTAGCTCTGTAGGCAGAACAGAGTGAACCTCTTGAGAAGCCTCTGTACTGGGTTAGATATATAGTTCAGCAAGTTTTGTCTAACAAGCAGGCTGTGTACCATCACCAACCAAGTGGCATAGTTGGTGACATTTAACTTGGCAAAGTTCATTGTTGCCATAACTCCAGCCATCACTCCAGACTTTTTCCACACAAGTCACACAAAATGAAAAACTTTGCCCTGTGGACTGCATCTTTGGTCAGGCACAAAAACAAAATAAGTCAAATATTCAGTGCTTGTTCTTTTAAAAACTAGAACAAAAAACAAAAACTTAAGCACTGTTCAAAAAATGGGTTCAAACTGGCACAGACTGGGCCCATAACCCATTGTTGGTTCCCTTCTGTGTACTGGAAGTGTGCAGTGACACAAACAAACTAAGCCCAAACAGGTGCCAACATTCAGCACTGAGGTGCTTGACCTCAACAGTAGCTCACAAACAGCAGAGAGCAGAAGCACAACCCAGTGTGCAGTATTTGGCAACCAGACATTGACCAACCTGAAATAAGGCAGACACAGTTGTCTTCTTCCAAAGTCCTTGGAGGCTTTTATCTTCCAGTTGCAACATGTACAACAAAAGCTTACTATCCAAACACACCAAATCTACTATCCTCAACATCTACTCTAGATTTCAGAGTCCTTATATACATAACTAATTACAAAGGATTGGCACCTGGTATTTCCTCCATTTACAGCTATATAATTATTTTTATATTCCTTAAAGGGACATTTAACCCAACTCAGGATCACCCAGTTGGTTTCATGGCTGAGAGGGCCGTGAAACCTGTTCTCCAGAGTCATAGTCTAATGTTCAAACCCCTACACCATACTGGCTCTCAGTGTCCCAATGTAAAGGCTCAGTTTAATTCGCAAAGAAATACACCCCCCAAAGAATCAGGGATCCCCTAGCATGGCAGGTGTCCAACAATGGGCTGTTTACTGATTGGGGAAGGAAGGGAGGGAGAAAAAATTTAGATGAAGGTGAAATTGATCTTGGCAAAGAGGAGACGAAATGGGAGTTTACTCACAGATGGAGTGCACCTTCTTTTTCCTTCCTTTGGAAGCCCAAGAATTAATTGTCTGAATTGCCTCCTCCCTCTTTCCCTTCCCCACCAGAAAGCAAGAACAGTGTCTCCCAGGAGGTGTTCTGTGTGGAGTGGAAAGGCCTAGAGACGATAGTTCCCTGCATCCCATCCAAAAAGAGACTTCCATGTACATAAGCCATTTACACATGTATATGAGACACTATGGGGTGGTGGTTTGAGCACTGGACTACATTTCTGGAGACCAGGAATTGATTCCCCACTCACTTGTGGAAACCCACTGGATGATCTTGGGTAAGTCACATACTCTCAGCCCCACAAAACCTCATGATGGGTTCATCTTAGGGTTGCCATAACCTGGAAATGACTTGAAGGCACACAACAACATGTCACCAGCAGGATGCTGCCCAGTGTCAATCAATTTTCTTATCCAGTCATAAGACTGAGGTCCAAAACACACTGCAGAGATCATCCAGTTTGGGACTGCTTTAACTGCCCTGGCTCCGTGCTAGGGAAGCGTGGGAATTGTGGTTTATTGTGGCAACAGAGCTCTCTGACAGAGAAGTCTAAATGTCTCACAAAACTACAGTTCCCAGAATTCTCTAGCATTGAGCCAGGACAATTAAAGCAGTCTCAGACAGGATTATTTCTGCACTGTGTTCTGGACCTGTGTTCACTCAGTGTGTGAACCCACTGACATTTACTTCTGTAATTGTCTTAGCATACATATATAGGGACAAATGTTTATTGCATTCCAATATGACAAATATGGCTAGTACTGTATTATAGCTTATTGTATTATTTTGCTGTATCTGAAACATAAAACAGAGATGTACCTAGGATTATCTGTAGCCATTGTAAAATTCCCCAGAAGTACATCTCTTCACAAATGCTCTTTACAAAGATAAAATCGAATATACTGAATGTGCTGAAAATGAACCATTTTAGGTGAGGTGTTTGTGCACATGGCTGGGTTTAAGCATGTTATTAAAGTTTATAGGCTTTTTCCCAGCAAGGATGAGTTCTTGATGATGTCTGGAGAAATCAAAACTGATACAGCAGTCTGGAGAAAGAGACACATAACAGGCAAGATGTGTAGCAGTGACACAAGATGTCTAGAACTGGATTCATATCCTTCAGGACCCTGGACAGGTCATATGAAAGATGCTTCTTGCAATAAAAGCAGAGTGCAGAGTAAACCTTTACATCTTCCTTTAGCTAGCTTGCTCCTCTAGGCTTTGCCTCCCACTGCTAGGAAGCCCTGGTAGTGCAGCGGTTAAATGCAGGGACTGCAACCACAAGGCTGCAAATTCGATTCCAGGGGCTCCAAGGTTGACTTAACCTTCCATCCTTTCATAGGTCGGTAAAATGAGTACCCAGTTTATTGGGGGCAATAGGCTTATAGATTGCAAACCGCTTAGAGAGTGTTGAATTCACTCATAAGCGGTATAGACATGTAAATGCTAATACTATTGCTAGAAAACTGAGATATCTAGAGTGGAGCCCTCTTGTTAGCAGAAAACTAGCAGTATATTATGTCTATGTCCTCATAGGACACACATTGCCTGACCTTGTACACAGACTCAGCGGTACATGAGACCCTTAGGAAGGACAGATCATCAGTGGACATCTTCTCAGGAACTACAATCCCTGGGACTCAAATTCTGAGGTTTCAAATTTTGAATATTCCTTAGTTTCTAGTTCTAGTCTCAGGTGTCAAGATCCAAATTTTGCACTGTGTTGTGCTCTTGTTGTTGCTAAAATGCTTGTAGCTCAACACAACAGTAAAAAGCCAACTAAACAGAACAACCCTATGTATGTCTACTCAGAGGTAATACGTTGGTCTGGAACCTGACTCTACTGAGTATGATTCCGGTGGCCCTTTCCCCTATCAATCAGTTTTCAAATCATTGCTTGAAATCTGTTTTGTGCCAGTGAGGCTCACTAAAGGCTAGCTCAGTCAGCACTGGGGAAATGTTTGGGGTAGAAAAAGTGTTGTGCTGCTTTCAGCACTATATAGCAAGGATAGCAACTCCAGTGAGGGCATGAGCTCTGTATAAAACATTTCTATCCTACCTCTTTTGGTCTTTTGCCACCTAGAGTCCAGTGATGGGTATGCAATCTTGGCTCATAATATAAGATGCTGAGAGAATCACCTCTCTCTTGTTATTATTATTATTATTAACCTTTATTTATGAAGCGCTGTAAATTTACACAGCGCTGTACATGCAATCTGAGAGATGACTAGAACTTACAATTAGATGTTAGATATTCTGAGCATATTTGCATTTAGGTATATAGAGTGGTTCACTGGTTTGGTTGGAGATTGCTGTGTTTCAGTTTTATAAGTTGCACATTTTAATAATAATAATAATAATAATAATAAAAATTAAAAAAACTTTATTTATATACCGCTTTTCCGATGATCAAAGCGGTGTACAAAGAATATGGGTACGTACAGATTAAAAATATAAAATCCACAAATCTCACTATACATAAAAACACAAAGCCAAGAGTCTTTTCAGTCAATGATGTGCAAGTCTATCAAGAGTAATGACTACAAAGAGTCAGACGGATATGCCAGTCGAAATAAATGTGTCTTCAGAGTCTTTTTAAAGGCATCCAAAGTGGAGCCGGCTCGGATTTCATCAGGAAGATTATTCCAGAGAGTAGGTGCTGTCAATGTAAATGACTTCTTGTGAGTTGTTGACAACCTCACTCTCGGACATTCTAATAAGAATTTCCCTGATGTTCTTTTTACTCTTTTACAGTCAGTTTTAAGCTAGATATTTTCTGAGTAGACATGCCTAAGGACATTGTGTAAGACTGAAACCCTATGAAGACTTATTTGGAAACAGGCTGCTCGAACTCAGTGGCATATGCTTCCAGGAAAACTTTCACAAGATCACATTTGTTACTATGAATGACTGAGATGACTGAGGGGATTTCTTCATATACTATTAACGGTGTCATTCTGTGTATCAGATATTGTTAACCTGTTATGTGCGTTTATTTGAACTGCTGGTATAGTTTAAACGAGCTACTAATTAACTGTTGCGCTGTCACTGCTTTGTTGTAATGTATTTAATTTTTATGCTAGTGCACTATAGCTATTGTAGTTCATTATGTGTGCTGTTATTCTAAGCAAAATTTTGTAATTTTGATATGATCCACTTTGAGCACAATGTATTTGGTAGAAATTTGACATAAACATAGTATACTAAGAAATCTTGCAGCACCTTTAAGACTAACTACCCCAGCCCAGGATTTCCTCTGCCCCATCTCGCATTCGCCCCTTTTCACTCGCTGCCCCTCACTCCTGGAACCTTCTTCCCCCGCGAGCAAAGGCCATCACTTCATTAACCAGCTTCAAAACAGAGTTAAAGACCATTCTGTTCAGAGAAGTGTTCCCAGGCATTGTGTGATTATCATTTACTATGTGACGTTCTTTTGTTCTCTGTTTTATTGAACCATTTCCTGTATTGCTATGTATTTTAGATGTATTTTCCTATTATCTCTTAGATTGTATGCCATAGGCAGGCTTTCTCTTATATATTTATTGTTTTATGTACAGCGCTGTGCAAATCTACAGCGCAATAATAATAATAATAATAATAATAATAATAATAATAATAATAATAAGAGATGAAAGTTGGTAGCATGAGCTTTCATAGACTTGAGCCTACTTTCTCAGATGTGGAAAGCCCAGCTACAGACAAAGTTCAAGGACCACTGTTCTTAGGTCCATCAGGTTTTGAGGACTTCAGAATGGTCTTTGAACAAAAATATTACAAAAGAATTACAAAAGAACAAAAAGATTGCAAAGAGAAATAACAGAACTGGAATATATCAACAAACTGCAGTCCATCAGCAGTGGGTTGAACAGAGACAATGGTTTCCAAGCACACTGCACAAACTATAACACTAGCTAACCCCCACCTCCAGTGTCATGGGAGCTCTCTTGACCAGTTCATCGCATCTTCTTTTTGGCTCCCATAGTGCATCTCAATACTTATTCATCTGGTTAGCTACTAACCCTAACTTTAGATAACATCCATGCCTTGTCCTGTTAGTCTCAAAGGTGCTACAAGATCTCTCTACGCACTGATTCTACAGACTAACCTGGCTATACTGTATCTTTGAATTCTATCGTTAAAACTGAATTTGTCACCTCATCTCCACACTCACAACATTTTATATTGTTATGAACATTCTCACACACAGCCAGCATATATAGGTCTATCCTTGAGCTTTCCATTCCACCACATGCACCTGAGGAAGTAGGCTCAAGTCTATGAAAGCTCTGCTATCACCATCTAGCTTTCACGTAAAGAGATCTTGTAGCACCTTTGAGACTAACTGAAAGAAAGAAATTGGCAGCATGAGCTTTTGTAGATTTCAATCTACTTCCTCAGATGCATTCTATCTTTTAGTTAGTCTCAACTAGCTGTAAGATCCCTTTGCATACTGATTTTCCAGACTAACATGGCTATGTCTTTGAATTCTATAAACGTAGTATGATTACACTGATTAGAAAAGCTGGCTGCCATGTATGCAATCTGACTAGCCACATTTCTTATAAACAAGTATTTTAACGCTGTGTGTGTGTGTGTGTGTATATATATCTCACATGTTCACATTTTCCCAAGACACCATCCCCCTTCTCTATACATTTCAATTTTAAAATGTTTTAATCTTTAAAATATGTAAAATATATGCAATAATTTTTTGAGATTACCTTTTTTTTTGCTGTGTTTCATGTATTCCAGTGGCGTGTGAATTACATAAGTCTCATCTTTAGTCCAATTTGGAACCCACCTCTTCATGGTGTATTGCATGTTTGTATGTAGCACTGCAACTAGTATGGCCCTTCCCAGTACTGAGATATAACCAAATCAGCTAAAGATGAATAAGACAAACAATGCTAAGAAATGCAGGGCTCACTAATATTTACTGCATCAGGAAAAGGAGAAGTTCCTCCTTTCTCCTACTCCCTATTCCACACATAGAAATTATTGGCTTAGTAGTTGAAATCTGCAACACTGACAATGGCACAATGTCCTTCAATGCATCTGGTGACAGCAGGCTAGGAGATGCTAGCTTGTGGAACACACTCCCTCAGAGTGTAGTGGAGTCTCCTTCTTTGGAGGTCTTTAAGCAGAGGCTGGATAGTCATCTGTCAGAGATGCTTTGACTGAGATTTCCTGCATGGCAGGGGGTTGGACTGGATGGCCCTTGTGGTCTCTTCCAACTCTATGATTCTATGCTGCATGGGCTGTGTTGAGCTCTGCTCTCCAGGAGAGAGGAACGGCCAGCAAATTCAGGCTAGTTGTGTCCCAGCATCTGCTGCCTGAGATGATTGCCTCATTCTGCCTGTTGGAATGGCAAGGCCATATGTGACAGGAAGGGACAGTCCCTTATTCCTCCTTAGACTGGCTCACAGTCTCACCTTAATAAAATGCCCTGCCTGTGTTCTTTCCTCAGCATTATCTCCTTCTGATCACAGTAGACACCCTTTCTGTGTAAGAGGTCTAAAAACTCCCAATGCTTACTCCTGTGCCCAAATAGGTTGGTTTAGTTGGTAGTGTAGTGTGTTTCTGAATTACCACACTGGCAGTGTTAGTGATTATATGAAAACAAATGGTAACTTTTAGTGTAGTAACAAATATGTGTTAATCATGTTCCAACTCAATACCCCTTTAGTTATATCCAGTGTCAGCTCACTAGCTGGTTATATAACCAACAGATCTGTTTCAGGTACTACTTCCTTTGAACCTTTTATCACACCAAAACACACAACCCCAGCCCCTCCCTTTTGAAGGTATTGGTTCAGAGCTCACTGAGGACCCTCTGTGCTAACACTCCTCCCTCTTTAAACCGACAGGGCCTCCCCCTCTCCTTTTTCTGGGTTCTTACCTCCCCATACAATTCCACTCAGATAGTTGGATGCTTCATCTATCCAGTCACTCATGGCAAGTTTCATAGAATCATAGTTGGAAGAGACCACAAGGACTACCCAGTCCAACCCACTGCCATCCAGCCTCTGTTTAAAGACCTCCAAAGAAGGAGACTCCACCATTCTCTGAGGGAGTGTGTTCCACTGTCAAACAGCTCTTACTGTCAAGACGTTCCTCTTAATGTTGAGGTAGAGTCTCTTTTCTTGTCACTTGAATCCACTGCAATGTGTCCTGTTCTTTGGAGCAGCAGAAAACAAGCTTGCTCCCTCCTCAATATGGCATCCCTTCAAATATTTAAACAGGGCTATCATATCACCCCTTAACCTTCTCTTCTCTAAGCTAAACATCCTGAGCTCCCTGAGTCTTTCCTCATAGGACATGGTTTCCAGACCCTTCACCATTTTAGTCGCCCTCCTTTGGACATGCTTTAGTTTCTCAACATCGTTTTTGAATTGTGGTGACCAGAACTAGACACAGTATTCCAGGCACAAGTTTGGTTGCAACTCGCTAGGCAAGGGGGTCTCTGTCACACCATGATCTTACTTAAAACATGATCTGACAGGGATTTCATATACCCTTGAATACCTGGGTCCACACTATGCATGTAAGGATATAAAGGAGGAAAATATAATTCTCCTCTCTTTTTACAGTGACATGAGGCTATCTCAGATTACCATCTCCACATCCACATCTCCTTGTAAGAAAAAGAATGGTTGTTCATTTAGATCTCATAAAAAGCACCACCCGACCCCAAGTGGCCATACTTTAATGTCATTCTTGAGAAGAAATATGGTAGGTCTGAAAGGCTCAGTAGAAATGCTATTAATTCGTTGTATTTGAGAAAACTATTTTGATAAAAATGCTGATGGAATTCAGTTACTGGTAGAATAATACAAATGTTTGTGTAGTCTGTAGTCACCATTCAGAACAAAGTGGCTGAGGCAGACAGAAGCAGTAGTTTCATTAGATTTTCCCACTGCCTGTTATGTTCTGGTTACAGCTGATTCCCAACAATACTACAACACTCCAGCCTTGCATTGAAATATATTCCTTGATGCCTGAAATGAAATCTGTGTGAGTTCAGGGACTACTGTACTAACATCTCTGGATAATGGGGAAATCGTATCGTTCATCCTCATGATGTCTCAAATGGCAGACATGAGTCTGAATATTACATTTTCAGTAATGCAAGTTTACATCTGCAAGGCATGTACCATCCCAGAAGAAGAAAAGAATACAAAGTTGAGTATAAACATTTCCAGAACAAATATAACTCCTTTCCCTTGGGCAAAGTAAATCCAGATACCACTCCGTGCTTTTTCTCTCGTCTCTCCCTTCTATCTCCAGTTTTTAAGAGTGTAAGCCTGAGGGCTGGGACATTTTGATTTTTGCAAGCCACTTTAGGAGCCCTTTTAATGATTATTTTTTACAAGTGATTAAAAAAATTCTTCCAATAAATATAGGTAATATATGAATAAAGGACATTTCTGGTATTTAAATAAATTTACATATGAATGCCATATTTTCAACTGAAATGTTCACACTTCCTTCTTTCAGTGTATGTATAAAACTTCCTCTTTATAGAAGAGAAAGGTAAAGAACGGAAATTTGGCTCCTTTTCAAAGTTTTAATTTTTTTTAATAGTTTAGAATTGTATTTTATTATTATTCAATATGAAATAACTATTGTGTTGTTTTAGGAGGGAGGGGGAAATGGGATGTATTTTTATAATGTGTGATGCATTTTATATTGTACTTTATCACTGCTGTAAGCTGCCTTGATCCTATTGGAGAGGTAAAAATAAAGTATTATTATTATTGTTGTTGTTGTTGTTGTTATTATTAGGTTCTTAGGATTTCCATCCAGTTAATTCCTCAATTTTAATTAAAGGGGGGAAAAAACCCAAACCCAAAATTGGGGGGGAAAAGATGTTTAAGAGAAAGTGACTGGTAATTTCTGACAAGGCAAGAAGAGTGTTTTTGACTTAAGTACACAGTTGTGAGTCATTCCCTTCCACACCGGAAGTGCCACCGGCAACCCGGAAATACATCCTGCGACTTCCCGGAAGCTACCCCTGACCCCTGCTTGAACCGGAAGACAACGTGCCAGAACCGTCTTAAGCTTTGAAAGAAACCCAAGACACACAACAAAGGGAGCGAGTCCCTGCCGGAAGTAGATGGACAGGAAGGGGCTTCCTATTGGCGCCCAGGAAGAGGAGTCACACAGGACCGGAAGTGCGTCACGAGCTTGTTCTCGAAGGGAACCTAGGGGCGCGAAGGGGAGCTGTTGCCATCTTGGAGCCAAGCAGGGCGCTCGGGGTCCGCCTTCAGCGCTCCTCGGCCACGATGTCCCAAATGGCCGCGGACGCGAAGGGCGAAGCGGGGACGAGGCCCACAGCCCCCGCCGCTCCCTCCGCCTCGCCCCGGTAAGTCTTGGCCTCCCTTCCCTCCCTCCCTGGAGGGGTTAGGCTTCGAAGCGCCCGGCCTCGCCTCGCTGCCTGGTCGCCCCAAGGGCAGCAGCAGCAGGAGGAGGAGGAAGCAGCGCCGCCTCGGCCTCCGGAAGGGACGGCAGCGCCTGGACTCGGCCGCTCCCCCGCAGCGGGCCCTCTAGCGGCCGCCTACAAGAAGTGCCATGTTTCCCATAGAGATCCATTGGCGAATACAGTACTTGCCCATAGGGAAACCTCGGCGAGTGCTTGCTCTGGTGGGAAAGCCAGGGCAGGAGATAGTAAAACACATGACGATACTTGGCCATAGAGAGATCACACTCGCCCATAGGGAAACCTTGGAGAATGTTTGCCCATAGAGAAACGTGAGAGCAGTGAGTCCCAGACTCTGGCCTCCCAGGTGTTTTGGACTTCGGCTCCCAGAATGCCAGGCCATTGGCCAAAATGGATGAAGCACCTGGGAACTGAAGCCCCAAACATTGGAGTACCAGAGTCTGAGAGTCACTGCATTAGAGAATGCTTGTTTGTTTGTTGTTGTTGTGAACTGCCATTGGGTTGATTTCGACCCTGTAGATGAGATGTCTGCAAGGCTCCATCTGCTCCATTCCTGCAAATTCATACCCATGGCCTTTACTATCGAGGCCATCCATCTGGCATGTGGCCTCCACCTTCAGTTATTGTTTTTGTTTTTGGTGCGTCCTCCCTTCTCCTGATGTGTCCAAAGTACGACAGCCTCAGTTTGTCATTTTGGCTTCCAGGGAGGTTTCTGGCCTCATCTGCTCTTGAACCCACTTGTTTGCCTTTTTGGCTGTCCATGGGATCCTCAGCACTTTCCTCCAGCACCACATCTCAAATGAATTCATTTTCTTCCTATCTTGTTTCATAACTGTCCAGCTTTCACATCCATAGGTGGTAACAGGGAACGCAATGGCTTGTATGATCTACCTTTTGTGCTCAGTTGTATACCTTTGCATTTTAGGATCTTTTCTCGTTCTTTCATAGGCACTCTCCCCATTCTTAACCTTCTTCTGATTTCTTGGCTGAAATCCCTGTTCCTATCAATCTTTGATCCCAGATAACTCTTTTACTGTTTCTATTTCCTCATTGTCTAGTCTGAATTTGCGTAAGTTCTCCATTGTCATTATCTTTGTTTCCTTTATGTTCAGCAGTAGGCCTGCCTTTGCACTTTCTTCCTTGTTTCAGGTCTGGGAAGTTTTCTGCTAGTATTATGGTATCATCTGTGTATCTTAGATGGTTGATATTCCTTCTGCCTATTTTCATTCCTTCTTCTGTGTTTAAGCCTGCTTTTCTTACAATTTTCAGCATACAAGTTGAAAAGATAGGGTGAATGGATGCAGCTTTGCCTGACCCCTTTGCCAGTTGGGAACCATTCGGTTTCTCCATGTTCTGTTCTGACAGTGGCCTCTTATCCTGAGTACAGATTCCTCATCAGGACTATCAGATGTTATTATTATTATTATTATTAACCTTTATTTATGAAGCGCTGTAAATTTACACAGCGCTGTATTGGCATTCCCGTGTCTTTAAGGGCATCCCATATCCTTTTGTGATCTATTCAGTCAAAGGCTTTGCTATAATCTATAAAGCACATGGTGATTTTCTTCTGGGATTTCTTGGTGTGCTCCATTAGCCATCTTATGTTTGTGATGTGGTCCCTTGTGCCTCTTCCTTTCCTGAACCCTGCTTTGACCTCTGGGATCTCTCTTTCCATGTATGGTTTGATTATGATTTTGCTTGCGTGGGACATCAGTGCTATGGTCCTATAGTTGCCACAATCTCTTGTTTCTCCATTTTTGTGGATGGGGATGTATCTGTTGGCCAACGTTTTGTTGACATATCTGTTGACATATGTTGGTTAGCAGTAGAGTTGACTCTGTCAATGTGGATTGCAGCAGTTTGATTGGAATACAGTATTATGGTTTTTTGCCATTTGTCTTATTGCTCCTTCTACCTCCCTTTTTAGAATTTAGAGTACATTCATTTTCCTATGACTCTTCATTCCATGTGTCCTCCATTTTATCATCTCTTTCATATAGGTTTTCTGTGTCTTGCATCCAATGTCTTTATTCCTTCCTGGTTTTGAATTATGTTATAAAGTGTGCCTGTGTCATACGCGGGTGCGCCATACGCAGCTTCTAGCATATGCTGGAAGCTGCGCCGGAAAGACTTCTCCCGCACCCCGGAAGAAGGAATGGTTTGGGCATTTTTCTTGAAAACAGGACAAAGTTGACATTTATAGTAAAACAATGGGATGGTTTAGAAATGTTTTTTAAAATGGTACTGTCCCATTTGAAATGGTATGTATGGTCAACCTGTCTTTAATTCCATGGCATTGTGTTCACTCTGTTATGCCATCTTTTTTGGCTTTTGCTCTCAGTAGCTGAAAGGCACTACTGTATAGTCTTTTAATTATTGCCAGCTGAGAGGCATCTCGTCCAAAGGCAATACAGATTCTTTAGGACTATCCCATATTCTTTTGTTGAAAATCTTGTCATGGAACTGGAGAAGAGCTTATATAGTGGGCCCTTGGTATCCACTGGGGTTTGGTTCCAGGACTCCTTGTGGATACCAAAATCCATGGATGTTCAAGTCTCATTAAATACAATGGTGCCCCTTGTATAAAATTACAAAACCAAGGTTTGCTTTTTGGAGTTTATATATTTTAAAAACATTTTCAAGCCGTGGATAAAAAAAATCTGTGGATATGGAGGGCTGTTGACTATGTTATTATTTATTTTGGAATTTTCTTTTGGTGATAGTGTCACCCGTGATATGAATTGCCCATGAGGGATGATCAAGGTGACCAGATGTCCTCCTTTTCCAGGACATGTCCTACAGTTCAACTTTCTTTCCAAGAGGAATTCCAAAATGTCCTCCATTTTGAGCATTTTTGACACCCGCAGATCCTTTTTTAACACAGAAGTGCCCAACAAAAGAGATTGTCCATTTCTTTGGGGCCTCTGTCATATTTGTATTATGTGTGGTTGTGTACATAATGAAAGACAGTATATGTAATACAGCTGTTAATAAACCATATGAAGTGAATTTATATCCATATGAATGTTTTAAGTTCTTATATGGTAATGCCCTACATTTTTATTGAATATCCTACATTTTGCGGTCCCTTGTCCTCCTCTATGGTTATGACATCTGGTCACCCTGTCTGTAGGAAAGCCACACTGGAGTTTTCATTTATTATTATTTATTTAGACTGTCCTTTTGGTGGAAGTGTGTATAATTGCCCCTGAGAGTTGGGACTGTGAGAACATTTGTTCTAGGGTGAAGTGAAAGCCTTTAGGGCTGAAGGGCAGGGTATAAATACCATAAATAATAATAAAAAGTGTGGTTTGAAAGGCTAATGATGCCCAAGCATAATTGTTTCGGAGACACTTTTGTGTCTCAGGTAGACAACTTGAATACACCTCTCTAACGTTCTGGTGAGACACATTTACAAAGTGTATGTTGTCCATTGCCTAGGCCTCAGTGGTGTCAGAAAACCTGAGGTACCTCACCCTGGATAATAGTTAATAGCCTTGAAAATAATGGGAATTATCAAGAAACAAACCACCCCCATCTCACAAGAGCTCATTATGTTTGGAAATACAATGGCATGGACAATCCTAACTTTGCTATTTGATTATATTTCTTTACACTTGGGGATCTTGTCTCGTTCCTTCATAGCTGCCTTTCCAAGTCCTGGACTTGGTCCTGGTTTCTTAACTGCTATCTCCATTTTGATTAATGACTGAGCCAAGATATAAGAAATCTTTGACTATCTCAGTGTCTTCATCATCTTCTTTAAATTTATGTATATCATCTATGGTAATTATTCTTATTTTCTTCATCTTCAACTATATCTGACTTCATTAGCTGACCCAAATCTTGGCTATTTTCTTCTAGCAGTCATCCGCATCTCTTAAAATTGTTGATGTTCCTCCCTCCAGTTTTCATATCTCCTTCCTCTAAGCCTAATCCACCTTTACATATGACGTATACAGTTGTACTAGTTAAACAGATAGGGTAAAAAATACAGCATTGTCTGACCCCCTTGACTACTGAAAACCAATCTGTCCTGACAGTGGCCTTAAATATTGTGGCACACGCTTTAAGAGTTATCCATAGTTTTTCATAATCTACATAATCTGTTAATAGTGTATAAGGCACAGGTTTATTTTCTTTTGCAATTCTTTGATGTGCTCCATTATCCAGCATATGCTTTCAGTGTGATCCCCAATGCCTCTTCCTTTCCTGAGTGCATCTTGGATATCTGGTATTTCTCACTCTATATATGGTAAAAGTCTTTGTTATAGAAAATTTGAGCATTGCTTTGCTTGGAACTTAAAGAAATGAACCTGTGGTTATTGCAGTTTCTGGTTTCCCCTTTCTTCCAGATTAGAATCCTTTCATCTCTTTTATATTGTTCTTCACTGTATTGTTTCCATTGTCTTTTCATCTCTTCTTGATCATGCAGTGTCTTCCTCTGTTGGTTGTGTAGCCTCCCCGCTCTTGGTTTAAATTTCCCATTGATTTCTTAGATCTTTTGTTATGCCTTTTTTGTTGTCACCTTCTGTTTCTCCATTGATGGTTATAGTACTTCTCTTGGTCCCTGCACACAAGTCGTTGAAACAGATGTGTTCAGGATTCTGATTCTATTTTATGTCATCTTGTGCTTCTTTGCTTAACTGCTTAACTGCTCAAAGCATTTGCTTGAAGAGTTTCATATATTTCATACACTGAGGCTTTTCTTTTACAATGTCTTTTTACATTCTTCCCTCACAGTGTCCCTGGCTTTGGTTCAGAGTTCTTCAGGCTCCCAGTCTTTATATACTTGTCTAAGAATAAGTCCTATTAAGCTCAGTGCGACTTATTCCTGATTAGAGAAGAAACAGATACTGAATGAAGCCCTGCTCAATAACAGTAGCTGGAGAGACACAAAGCCCCTATTCCTCCTCTTTAAAAAGTTAATTCATTTGTCTTTAGAGCAACACAGGTTGTAATGAATGATATCAGAGCTATTGGAAGTAGGGGAATAAGAGAGTAAAAATTCAATAGAATAGCTGCAGATTTTCACCAGTACCTGAAAAAATGTCCTAATCTGTCAGACAATTAGGGTGTGTTTTCCCTTTTACCCCAACACTGCAGTTTTTGGGTAACCAAAGTAATTTTAAAACTGTAATAGCCAGAGTTAAGATTCTTTTTTCTACATCCAGTTATTGAGTAACTTGACCACACACTGGATTTTGCAATTTAGGAGAAATCCCTGTTGAAATAGGGTGAGGACAAATTGCAGACTTGTAAATGTAGTTCTCAAGCAGTCATCTGTGAAATCACACAAATAGGTTATCCTGTGCAGTGCACTGTTCATAACCTTCTAGAATCTCATACAGCCCCACCTACCTCCAGCAACCCTATTTAAAGGGCTTCCCAACAGAACCTCTAGTTACACGAATGACAATGCAGCAATCCATAGGACTAGCAAGACAAGATGAGGGGAGGATGGGTGAGTTCACAGATGACCACTCAAAGATTTACAGTTACAAGTATGCAACCTGTCCTCCTTCATGGTCTCTGTGACTCACACAAATGGGAGACTAGCAAGCTACACACAAGGAGGAGGTGGAAATGTCACTGCAAACAAGTGAAAAGTTTACTAAACATTGAGTCAAATGCAAGACATGAAACGAGATATGAGCATAATGCTTCCCACCCATTCAAGGCAACTGGTGTAGAAGCAGTTTCAAGGAATAGAACTATTCTGAAACATGAAAACATAGTATAGAGGTCAAACTGCAAAAGTACATTCAAAGCAAACTGGAATGCAGTACAGCTCTCCCAAAAGCAATTTCAGCCTGAAACCTGGAGTCCAATTTACAGTGGGCTGTGAGCGTCATGGGCTGTGGCCAATGTCCTCAAACAGCACATTAGCCAGGAAGGTTGAAGACATGGCAATGGCCTGCATGGAATAGGCTCAAATTCAAGCTGGCGGGTCCTTTCAAGACAGTTTGTATGCTAGATGGATGGTCAACACCACCCACTTTGCAAATTGCTGCAAAGTTCCTTCATCGATGAGTAGCACACAGAGTCTTTGTGAGGCCCAAAAGGAGGCAGTCCTGTTGACATAGAAGACCAGAGCCCCCCGTACATGAGAGTAGTGCCAAAGTCATTGAAAGCCTAAAGTAGGATTTGGCAAGAAAGCAGAAAGTACAGTGACCTGGTTAACATGAAAGGCCAACATCCTTTCAGCAAGAAAATGATGTCAGGGCTGAGACCAGCTTGATCAGGATGGAAACATATGTATAGACGATCCACCCAGAGAGGGAAGAGCTTGCGAGCCTCTCTGTCTGTCATGATCACAATCAGGAAAGTGGTCTTCCAGGACAGCAACTGGAAGTCTCAGGTAGTCATGGGATTGAAGAGCTTCTTGCAGAGTTGTCTCTGGATGAGCTCCAGGCTCCACCTTGGTGCTGGGCGCAGGACTGGGGGATTGAGATTATTTTAGCCCGTCAGGAACCTCTTTATTAGCAGACCAAGGAAGCAGGAAGGATTTCTTTGGATTTAGGAGTTCACAAAAATCATGCCAAGGTAACACCAATAGCCTAAGCAGAATGTCCTGTATATTCTCAGTGTTAGCCTCCAAAGGAGGAACCCCAAGAGGGTCCAAAAAAGTCTTGGACTTTTATCCACTTGTACGCATATTAATGCCTGGTGGAAGGATGATGGGCATCAACAAAGATGGCCTAGACGCCCCTAGGCAGAGACATTAAGTGTCATGTCTCATGCCATGAGGTTGAGGGTATAGAGGTCAGGGTGCCTGACCTCGTCTCAGTACAGAATGAGTAGATCTGGCCTGCATGGAAGTCAAATGTAGATGTCCTGCCCCCCTTGAGTGCTCAACTTCTGAACACGAAACAGACTAATAGGGCAGCATAGGTAATGCTTGTGTGTGAACACGGTGGAGCACTGGGTCATTGATGTGAGATTGTGGCTGGGCCACAGAGAGATCTAACAACTTTACTATCCTCATCATTTGATTAATAAAGACATTAATGTCATCTGTAGGTGAGGATGGATCCAGGCCCCCAAGCACAAGTAGAGGAGACTTTGATAGAGGGACGGTGGTCAATTCTGATTCAGACCCTAGCTGAAGTGGAAGGCTGCAATGGTTTCCAATGGTTGATTTGTCTTAGTGGCCTACTTAGAGACCTCCTGTACTGGTAGTGATCTGGATAGTACAGGCTCTTATTGTATTGCTGAGGATTTCTGCTGTATGGCATGTTCCTTGGGCTGAACATCCTGGCTGGTAGACGTAAGTGTTTATGAAATCTGTGCCAATGATATCTGTGAGCGATGCAGTAGTGGCGCCTGGCCTTGTTCCCTTAGTGTAAGCATAGTTCATACAATAATGAATATCATAGACAGGAGAGTTGCTGTACCTGGATTGGAAAGATTCAGATGAAATTGACCTGGAATGTTCAGTGCCATGGTACCTATGATGCTTGTGGGGCCGATGGCCTCAGTGTTGAGGGCACTAGACCCTTGGTGCCTTCTGGAGCAGGACTTGGGAAGATGCACAGGTCTCTGAACTCAGACATGATCTTGATGCCGATCTCGAATTGACAGGAGGAGGACTGATGTGAATGCTTTCAAGGTGGAAATGGTATGGCCAACAGAGGCATGAACACTGGTGGAGGCTTAGCAGAAAATGCTTGTCTGGAAGGAGAGGCGTGAGACCAGGGGTAGGCAACCTTTTTGAGCCATGGGCCGGGTTGCTGTCCCTCAGACAACTGGGGGGCCGAAGCCAAAAAATAAATAATTTAATAATTTAAAAAAAACAATTAAATATATAAATAAACCAGGACAAATGTAGGACAAAATTTTCAAATGGAAGATACTTTTTTAAAAAAAATGGAGGACACGCGAAAAAATTTGCTGATTTTTTTAAAAAATGTTAATATAAATGCATGTTTCTGAGGCTTCTATAGACAATTGCCCCCCAAAGGCCCCGGCGGCAATCGGCAGCAGGACCGGGCTGGGGCCGGTCCCAAGGCCTTTCCGGGCCTCATCCGGGCCGCAGGTTGCCTACCCCTGCGTGAGACTCTGACTCTCACAACTGGTGAGGATTCCAAAGATTTCCCCTTCAGAAAAAATCTCATAGGAGTGGTGATGAGAGACAGAAACTGTCACCTCTTCCACTGAGGAGACCTGAGACGCTTGAGACTGTGGCCCAAAGTTCCTCTCAAAAATGTCTTGGACTAGAGGAGTAATTTCGGTTCAAGTAGTAGTTGGCTGGTCCTTAAAGATGGGAGATTGAGACTGATGAAGCTCTTTATCTTTAGAATGCTTCTTTTTCTTATGCTCTCACTTTGCTATTGACTGTAGCTTGACTTGTAGGGGGTTGCTCAGTGTTTGGGGATGTTCACACATCACTAGGATATCTGAATTTGCACATGCAGCTTTAGGAACAGTAGATGGAATCTGAAAGTGACTGTTTTGCTTCTTGTCAAGTGGAGGAACTGACTGATGGTACTGAAGTGAACTTCAGGTGTTTTTCTGCAGCTTCCACATCAACAGAGGCTGATGTTGATAGCTGAGAAGACATACAGTGGAACCTCGCCATACGCGCGCCCGCCATACGCGGCCTTGAGCATATGTGCTCAAGCCGCGGCGCGCGCGCGCGGGGCAGAAGAGGTGGTGCATCCCATTCAATTGAATGGGTGCTTGCGCCGCCGCGCACAAGACCCATTGTTTCCAATGGGGCTCGAGCATAGGCGGAAATCGCCATATGCGGCGGGATCCGGAACAGATCCCCGCGTATGGCGAGGTTCCACTGTATATGCAGTTTCCATCCCAGAAGAGGTGTATGACCATGAAGCTAGTGTCAGAGACCTGAGAGCCTTCCCGTAAAGGAGTGCTTTCACTTACGCTTGAGATGTAAAAGTGGTCCAGTGGATGCAAACAGCAGCAACATTAGCTTTGCCTAAACAACTCAGACACTTCAAATGACCATCCCATCTGGGAATTTTGGCACTGTAAGAGACACATGTTTTTAATGACATGAGCAAGAAAATAAACACCTAAGGTTGAGCGACCACCAAACACTAGATTATCCAAAGAATCTGAAGAGCCTGGGAAAGCCAGGGTTGAAGCAGCCAGTGGCCAAAAGTGAAAATAGGTCAAGAGTGTGGTTTCTTAAACTGCTCCTGCAGCAGCAGATGAAAAGGAATTAGTGGTTTTGACAGGAAGCTTCTCTAATCGGATTACTGGAGGTGGGTGAGGCTACTATTAAATTGCGAGATTCTAGAAGGTTCCAAATGATGCCCTGTGCAGGCACAGGATCACCCATTTGTGTGAGTCACAGAGATCAGAAAGAAGAACACTGGTTTTGCACTAAAGTCAAACAAGATGGTTGTTGACTGATAAGAACTTGGTGTGTGATTCATAGTGCACAGCTGTTAATATTGTGGTTAAACCCAGTTGTTATTCTAGGTACATAAAATCATTGGTAAATCACAATGGAGTTACTCTAGTTGGAAGTAGCAGTTGGATTTAGGTCAAAATAATTACAATACATGAGAAGTTATTATTTACATTGCATTTTTCTTTTAAGTATTGCAGGTCGTGTATATCAACTAGTCCCGACAACTGGATTGGATGGGAAAAACATCATGAAGTTACTTCCGGTTTCTAAACCTATAAGAAATTTTGTATCCTTGCATCAGTCTCCAGTTATATCCAATAATACAAAAGGAAATGTCTCAGTGGTTGGTCATAGTAATCTGAAGGATATAGTAAAAACTACTATATCTCCATTTATTAAAAACCCTGAGGTGAAAAAAACTGCACCTGGAAAATTAATTCTACCAAAGCTGTTGAGTCAAGTGGAAAAGGTGGATGCCCCTGTTGTAAAAGAAAATCCAACTGCATCAATAATCTCTAGCACTATGAAAAAGAATCCAACTGTTCCAACAATTTCTAGCATTCAGGGTAGTATCCAGTCAGCTGATAGATCCACTTTGCAAAATGATGCTACCCCAGTGTGCTTAGAAAAAAACAATGCAGGCTGGGTACTTGTGAATGCAAACAGTCTTTCTGTTGCACCAAAGTCTCAAGTACTTGTTTCTGGACATCCTTTTCAGACATCTACTTATGCAGAACCTAAACCTGTTGTGGCTTCTTTTTTGCCCCCTTCAACTCAGCAGAAGATTTTGGTTGCAGCATCCTCAAATGTTCCTGGAGTTCGTGAAATTACAAAAGCATCAGCAGTTATTTATGTGTCACCAGTAAATTCAGTAAAATCAGCTGCTTGTAAGCCATCACAAAATATATATCAAAAACCTATAACAAAATTATCAGAATCTTTAACACTGACAGTGCCACAGACAACAGTCAGTAGTTCTGCCTGTCATGGCGCAACATCTGATAGTACAAAAAAACAGACGTATCCTATTAAATGGATTGTCCAAGAAAACCCACGGTCCACAGCATCTTGCGTTCCTAAATCGTCATCAAATTACATGGCATCAGAGATCTTAAAAACTTTTTGTAATGCAAAGAACCTAAAAAGCAATCCTGCCATTATTGCACCTACCAGTTCTAACAACGGGAGTGAAAGCCAAGCAGAAAATACTTCTGTGAAGGATAATACCCTGGTGATGTACAATGGAAACTTGTATTTACTGACTATAAAGGAGCCCAATGTTGTGTCAGAAAATAAATACAGCAATAAAATATTGCCCACTGATGAGACACACATCAAAAGAATCAATTCACATTTAATTAGTCCCCCTGCAAATAGCACAATAACTAAACAAGTTGTCAATCTAGTGTTGATAAAAAACAAAGTGGTTGCTTGTAATGCAAAAGATCCAAAAGCCAGTGAGACTACGAGACCTCAACTGCTGTCAGAAGCAAATAAGAGTTTAAAAGTTGCATCTACTTTTTTGGTGCAACCACAAGGGAACCTACAAATAGGTAGCACCAGCCAACATGAAGCAATCTCTGTATTGGGAAACATTCCAGTTGGAATGACTGTAGATCACAAACCAGTGGCAATAGAAAATGCAAACCAAACCATACGGAAAATTATTTTTCATAAAGCAGCTGCTTCTACTTTATTACCATCAACAACGCCTGATGCTTTTAAAGAGGAAGAAGAAAAGGTAATTCTTTAGAGCAAATCTTCTAATATGGTGTTAATATGAAGTTTCAGGCATCTTAAATCTGTATTCTTGATATTGGGCAATAAGCATACTGCCAAAACAAAACAAAACAAAAAACCAACCAAAGCAGATGACTATATATTTAGATCCCTAGATCCCTAATGCAAACATAGCATCAGAATTTTAGCTTAGCTGTCACAGAAATATGTACGTTTAAAAAACTTGTGAAAGTAGCTCCATTGCCAGTTGTCTTAGGTGTGCAACTAAAACAAACCAAACAAACAAAGTCCACAGAAAGCAAACTACTGACTGGTTGGAGGTCTATCATCTTTCATTTCCCAAATAAGCAGGTCCTAGATGGATTTATGCTGGACTGAAAAGGAAATGTTTTGTCAATATTCAGTGCCTGAACAAATACCATTCAAGCTACCATGTGGTTGGGGCCGAGTAAAATCACTCCCCACAAAGTAAGTTTCATCTTTGGTTCCAGGTGTCAGAGGTCTGGAAAATTTACAGATGATTGTGTGATAAAGAATTGTTTATTGTCTTCTAGTTCCTCCAAGGAAGAAGTTAAATCAGTGGTTCTTAAACTTTTTACCCTTATGACCCCCTTTACATCTACATGTGGATATTGCCTCCCTCCGGCTCAACAATGTATATAAATAAAAACATTTTGTTCATTTAATTTGGTAGCTAAAATAAATTACAAAAGTACTAAATGTAATCAAATTATTTATAGAAACAGTACTTTCCCAGAAACCTTTAAGTGAAAATTACAGTAAAAATATGATATACAGTTGGCATTAACTATATTTTTTCACATGGCTGACTTAATTCTGTTTGAAAATATTTAAAATGATAGATGAAGAGTTACTGCCATTTTAAATATTTTCAAATGAAATTGTCAGCCAAATGAAAAAATACAGTTAATGCCAATTATATATGTTATTTTCTTTTCTTTTCTTTCTTTTTTTTTACTGTATTTTACTTTAAAGTGAAACAGACTTGCAAACTCTGCATTCTACACTATTGTTCCTATTTTTAAGATGGGAGATAGGACCTTTGAGTGGGTTAAGTATGCACGTTTTGTAAAGCAAGTTGATATTAAGCTTTGTGAACAGAATATTAATTATTGGAATAGTTTTGCAAGCTAATATACTGAATGTTGACTATTTCAGGTTGAGGGTATCCCAGGAATTCAGATCAAACATGGGAAAGAGCAAGACAGAGAACAGTATCTTGAACTGAGAAAAAAAATTGGTCTTTTAAAAGAGGAGAGAGTGTATCTGAGGAGAATTCCTTCATCAGTTACTCCTGCAAGACAAGAAACAACTGTGCGCTCTAGCAATGTACAAATGAGTGACTCCTGTGATTTTTCACAGAGAATACCTATTGAACCTGAACTGCAAGAAAAAGAAAAGGTATATGAAAATGTTCGTATTTAATATGTTTCTGTTAGACAGTTGTTTGAATTCTGTTAGTGTTCTTCTCTATTGTTCGTTGTCAACAGCAATGAAGCCTCTCATAATGACTGCCTGTCTTAAGGTAACAGCATCAAATGCAAAGCCTGCCAAGGTGTTCTATAGGTTATGGTGAGCTCAGGAAACACTTAATACATCTGCAGGTTGGAAAAATCAATGGAAAAGGTTGCTGAAGGGAGGGATTGAGGAAATTTGTGTGATGAAGAGGTTTAGTAAATAGTGCTGTGGAAAAGTGAAGAAGATTTTGTTAAACTTCATCACCCCAGTTCCTGTTTTTGGGTCAGTAAATTATTTGTCCTCACTTCCTGCCCTCAGCAACCTTTTTCAGTACTTTTCCTAGGCTGCAGATACTGTCAGTATTGACAAATTTAATTGGACCTGAATATACTTAGTCTTTTTCAAATGAACACTGGTAAAACTGGATTGGATTTTCGCTGCTCAGTATAGGTCCCACTGATTGTGGGGCAAGTTGTGATTTAAATCCCATTGATAACAGTTGGGCAATTCAGTTAGCTTAACTTGGAAACAATTTGTTATGTACGGTCATTTTAATGTCAAAAATTAAAATTAACTTGTATGTACATTAAGAGACGAAGAACACTGAAAGTTGATCAGTAGAATTTTTGAAAATCAGCACACTTGTTCATCTTACTCAGTATTATCTGCTGCAGAATCCAGAGACTGAATCTGGGATTTTCTGCACACAAAGCATGTTCTCAATGACTGATCATGAGTCCTTCTCTAATTCTAGTGGTTGAGTATATGAAAAAATAAAAGTGATATATTGTAGTAGTATAATGTGTTTAAAGTATCCTCTGGATGGCACAAAGAGGTAATCCACATACTGTAGGGTTATTCTCCAGATGCCATCTGATGAAATGGGAGTTCAGAGTCCAGCATTCTTTTCTGTTATAATGGTTAACACCTTCTCCCTTCACATCAGTTTTTTAATTTTCTGCATAGCCAGTAAGTTATGATTTCCCTTTGTTCATAAGCATTCAACAGTTAGACAAGAAAATTAAAAATGGACAGCATTCAGAAGAAGAAAAAATCTGATGTGGAATCTTACAGTCTTTGCTAAAAGAAAAGAAAAACCAAAGTACAGAGAATAAAGTCAGATCCTAGCAGATCGCAGTCTTAGGAAAACAAATTACAGTAATAAATTTTCACACAAATGGTTGCAATGCAGACTTTCTGAAGTGACTTATGAGTTGGCATTAAAAGAATTTTTATTTTGACCAGTGACAAGGAATTTGATGGCTCATTAAAATTGCCTCTAAAACAACAAAAGACAGTACCTGAAACAAAGAAATGGGCAGATCAACCAGTGGGCTTTTTAAAGAAGGCAAAGAAAATTAAAACTATAGCTAATAGTAAGAAATCTGAGTTACCTGCATGACTAGACCAGGAACTTCAGATTTAATAGTGAAGAAAACTCTGGTCATGCTTCAGGCTGCTATGTTGGAAATGGAGGTTTCAAACCAGGGGGCAGAGCTGAACTGGACAGAGGTTTCAGCAACCAGAACAACAGAAGGAAGGTTCAACACAGGCATGAGACATACAATACTGGAGAGAAACAGCAGAACTTCACACCAGCGCAGTATTGCAGCCTTCTATCCTAATGTACTTCAGGGCAATTATTTCAGAGAATCCAGTGACAGCAAATCAAACTGCTCTAGCCACAATAATCATATATGCAAAATGAAATCAGCTCAAAAGTAGAGACACTAATTAAAGAATCTGTAAGCAGGGAAATTAAGAATGATGAATTTTAACAATTATAAGTTAATGAACTGGTTCAGTGAAATTAATTTGATGAATTTGATACAAAAACAAGATGCAAATAAGGTTAAATTTATTGCGTAGTGAATTACAACAATTAAATACAAATGGGAATAGTCCGGGAAGCAACTCACAAAGGTCCAGAACACACTGCAATAATAATTCAGTTTGAGACCGCTTTAACTGCATAGCTCAGTGCCAGGGAATCCTGGGAATTGTTGTTTATTGTGGCACCAGAGCTCTCTGACAGAGATGGCGAAATGTCTCATAAATCTACAGTTCCCTGGATTCCCTAGCATTGAGCCAGGGCAGTTAAAGTGGTCTCAAACTGGATTATGTCTGCAATGTGGATGCAGCCAAAGTGAAGTGACTCTATCATCCAGAGAATGAGGGGATGCCACTAACCATGCATGTTCATTCTTGAATGGCCTGAGGGAACAATCCACTCACTCCCAAGCTGTGGCTGCATAATAAAATAAAGTACATTGAGCCCTCTGTATCCACAGGGGATCAGTTCCACACACCTCTGCAGATACCAAAATCTGTGGATGCTAAAGACCATGTTGTCCCCAATAGTGGTGCAGTTGCGTGCACACGCCACCACTGTGGACAGTGAGGCTGTTCCTAATGGTGGTGCAGGCATGTGCATGCATCACCACTGGGGACAACATGGGCTTGCTGTCCGTGGATGCTCCAATCTGAGAATGGCAAGTCCGCAGATACAGAGGGTAACACCACTGTACAGTAAATGAAACAAACACAACATGGTAGGTAAGGCCACATATAGCTCAGGTGTCTCAGGCAGGTTTTATAATGAAACTGATGTGAAGGGAGAAGGAATCAATGGATATAACAGAAAAGAATTTGGACTTCTTCATCTGCTGGCACATGAAATAAAACTCAACAGTATGTGGATTACTTGTCCAGGCCATCCATATATTCATGGTAAGTACCAACTCTCATTTTATTTTGTTGCTCCTGTTTCAAGTGGGAGTGATTAGGTATATGCACCAGCTAATTGCTCATATATAATAAGTCAGGTTTTCTATGGAATAGTAATAGCGATTTTTTGATTTTGGCACACAGATAATTGAGGAATCAGAAGAAGAATTAAATATAAAAAGGAAGACAGAAACGCCACTGGTTTTGGAAAATGCAAAGAGGAAAAAGATTATGGCAAACCCAGATGCAGAACAAAATGATTTGTATTCAGAAATGAATAATCCAGATAGCCCTTGCAGACAACTAGAATCACAGCAAGATAATTCTCAAAGCTTTCTGCAGTGTTCCCAGAGGGTGGACCTTGATTCAAATCTTTGTACTCAGAGTAATGAAGAAAACAGCACATTAAGCCCTGTTTTAGACTGCTGTGAAAATCAAACCTCTCACAATGAGGTTTCTTTCAGAGAAGACATTTTTTCTTTCAGCCCTGCAAACCTGGAGGACACGATAAAAGATGAAAAAATAACAAAGCTTAAACTCCTGCTGAGGGAACAAGAGGCAGCATTAGAAGAGATTCGTAAAAAAATGCAGCAAACTTAAAAAATATAGTTCTTTTTTAGCCTGACATTCTACAAACCTTTTGTTTCTGTGACTGGCAAAAAATTACCTGTTGACTTTGATATTTAAAGTTAACACAAATCAATTGGTATTCTGATGTTTACTGATATTAATGAGTGCAAGTATAAATGCATAGGTTGGCATTTTATGTTGGCTAGTTAGTTAAGTGTAGTTAACTTAAGTAATGTCTCCTGGCCCTATCCCCCCAAACCTACTTTACTAGGTGGCAGTTGAATGGAAAGAAGGAGTTTTGTTTTGTTGGTAATTGGGATATGGGAAGATGTTGCTTCCACACACACACACACACACACACACACACACACACACACCCGTTTCCTGCCAGCTGGCCAAGTTGCGATCACCAGAGGCAGGATCTTCTGCCTGCCTGCTGCATGGTAAAGTAGGTTTGGAAGCTGTTACAGTCATGGCAGTAGTGCCACAACTGGGAATATGGATTTATTACCAGCATGGCGAAGTGGTTTGAGTGTTGGACTACAACTCTGGACATCAATATTCGATTCCCTGCTTGGGCATGAAACTGACTGGGTGACTTTGGGCAAGTCACATGCTCTCAGCCTCAAAGGATGGTAATGGCAAACCTTCTCTGAACAGGTCTTGCCAAGAAAATCCCCATGCAGGGTTTGCTTTAGGGTTACTGTAAGTCATAAATGACTTGAAGGCACACAGCAACAACAACATATGCATAATTCAGGTTATTCTTCATGGTCTCTACGCCTCACACAAATGGGGTTTTATGTCTGTGCAGAGACTCTGTTGAGAAAGTTTTACAGCCGAGTAGCTTGGTGGGATACCCTGCCCCTCCTGCCTACCAAACATTTCCAAGCTCACCAAACTTTCATCTCAGTTTCTTTTCCACTGGCGGTAGAGCAGCTTCTGTTCAATCATTATCCTGCTCAGTAGTTTCATTCTCTGATCCTACTTTCTTTCCTATTAATCTTCAAAGCAGCTTACAGCATTAAAAACATTCTACATGCAGTACTTTGTATTACAATATCCCCCCTAAAAAGAATTAAACAATTAACATTAAAATTGCGTTAAACCATTAATATTATTGCATAAATGCTGGGTAGAGTAGTAGGATGATGCCTAGTATTTGGGAGTAATCATTTTATGGCCAAGTGCTTATTCAGAAAAGACCTGCCGGAAGAGATCCGTCTTGACAGCTTTTTAAAAACTAAGTTGATAATATGATGATGGACCTCGTCCGGCAGGGCGTTCCACAAACCGGGAGCGGTTGCAGAAAAAGTCCTCTGACAGGTTGCAAATAGTCTAGTCTTTAAAGGTTGCAACAAATTCCTCCCAGAGGACCTGAGTGTGCGGGATGGGTTGTATGGAAGTAGGCGATCCCTTAAATAGGTTGGACCCAAGCCATGTAGGACTTCAAAGGTGATAACTAACACCTTGTACTGCGCCCGGAAACCAGTAGGCAGCCAGTGGAGTGATTTCAAAATTGGTGTTATGTGGTCACTCCTAGTTGTTCTGGTGACCAGCCTGGCTGCAGTATTCTGTATCAATTGGAGTTTTCGGACTAGGCATAAGGGTAGCCCCATGTAGAGTGCATTGCAAAAATCAAGTCGTGAGGTTACTTCTCTTCCCCAGGCTAAACATACATAGCTCCCTAGGCTGCTCCTTATAGGGCATGTTTTCCAGACCTTTCAAAATTTTGGTCGCCCTCCTTTGGACACGCTCCAACTTGTCAATATCCTTGAATTGTAGAACCCAGAACTTGACACACTAGTCCAGACAAGGTCTGATGAAAGCAAAATAAAGTGGTATTATTACTACCTTCAGTCTAGACACTACATTCTTATTGATGCAGCCTAGGATCATATTGGCTATTTTAGTTGCTGCATCACACAGTTGACTCATGTTCAGCTTGTGGTTTACTAAGATTCCCAGATCTCTTTTGCATGTACTATTGGCAAGCCAGTTGTCACCATCCTATATCTGAGCCTTTCATTTTTTCTGCCTAGGTATAGTACCTTACATTTCTCCCTATTGAAATTCATTTTGTTAGTTTTGAGAGAAATGTAAGGTACTATACCTAGGCAGAAAAAATGAAAGGCTCAGATATAGGATGGTGACACCTGGCTTGCACAACTCTCTAGTGACCTATTAAAGTCATTTTGAATTCTGATCCTTCCCCTTTGGTGTATTAGCTATCCCTCCTAATTTGGTATCATCTGAAAATTTGATAAGCATGCCCTCTATTACTTCATCCAAGTCATTGATAAACATGCTGAATAGCACTGGGCTCAGGACAGAACCCTGTGGCACTCCACGAGTCACTTCTCTCCAGGATGAAGAGCAGCTGTTGGTGTTGGTGAGCACTCTTTGAGTTTGGCCTGTCAACCAGCTACAGGTTAACCTAACTAGCATTGTCTAGGCCACATTTTAGTAGATTTTATTTGCAAGTACTTGAAGTTTTCCAGGCTAAGACAAGTAAAATCTCATTTTGCACCAGTAGACGAAAGAAAAAGATTTCTTCTAAGAAATCTTCTACTTCATCTCTCACTTTTGACTCTTCACTCTGAATGACTGACACCTCAGTCAATATTCTAAACCCAGGCCCGCTTCCATCAAGAGTACCCATGCTGCATGGCCATTACTCCACCTGGGGGGATGTCACCACAGATTACTGGTTTTTAACCATTTTTTTATCTGGGTTATGCCATCAAGTTCTCAAATACCCCACCTGTTGGCGTGTTTCATCACACCCCTCCATTAAAACCACTGCTTGAAGAGATCACCACCTTTGATCCAAAATGGTGGTGTGGAGAAGATTTCATGTTGATGCATAAGAGATGGCTTCTTCTCCAGGTATGTCACAGTGCCAAAAGAGAGACCGTGGGCTTTGTCTAATCTTGGACCTCGGAGTGATCAATTACTACATCAAACCCCACACATTCAAGATGGTGATGCTCCACTACATCTTACTCTTTCTCCACTGGGGAGACTGGTTGCATCAATAAACCTATAAACTTCAAAGATGTTTACTTACACGTTGGCATAAAGGCACAGCAACACTGCAAGTTCTTCAGGTTTGTGATCAGCAACGGTCTTTACCAGTACAAGTTGCTCCCCTTTGGACTATCAACTGTCCTGAGGGTGTTCATCAAGTGCATGGTGGTGGTAATTTATTATCTACAGAACTGGGTATATATTGACCCATACCTCGATAACTGGCCTCTGGTGTCATCCTCCTAGATTAACCTATTCTGGGATATCTGATTTACTCCTTCATAATCTTGACCTCAATGTAAATGCAAAGAAATTAATCCTAGAACCAATTTAAGTAATAGATTACATTGGAGCAATGTTGAACTCAGACATAGGCTAGGCATTCCTACCCATTGGCATGCCAACACTCTCCAAATGCATCTTCAATATTCTGCTCACATAATCCAGAGATTGCTTGGATTTATGGCTGCTATTACTGCTGTCACTTACCTGGCTCGTCTAAACTTCAGAATTGTGCAACACAGGTTTCTCAACAGCTTCAATCCATTCCACAATTACCAATCGAAACAATTATGTTCATCTGTCACTTACTTTGCTGGAAGAAGTCCTACAGACTTCTTTCTGGGATGCTGTTCCAGATGCCCAGCCTGTCCTGCATGATTACAGCAGATGCCTTCCTGACAGGCTGGGGGACACGGATGAGGGCATGATGGTTCAAGGGAGGTGGTCAGATCTCCATATCGATGTCCTAGAGTTGCTTGTAATAATCAAGGATTTGAGAGAGTTTAAGAAGAAAATCCAAGGCAAGGTTGTTCAGGTCACAACAGACACCACAATCACCATATGTGAACAAACAAAGAGGCACCAATTCTGCAACACTTCTTGAACTGTCCCTAATGCTTTGAAGATGGTGTGTCAAAAAAAGGATCCACCCTGTGGTCCATCTCACTAGCACACAAAAATTGCTGGTTGATTTGTTAAGTCGCAGGCACATCCTCAAACACAAGTGGACTCTCTTAGACAAAGCTTTCCATCTGGTGACAACCAATTGGGCACACCTTACGTAGACCTGTTCACTTCACTGGACAACGTGAAATGTTTCAAAGCAGGGAAAAGTAATGGATCTCTAGGGAACACATTCCTTCACAGTTGGGTCTACTACTGTACACAGTTCCCCTCTTCACTCTGATAGTGAAGGTGGTGATCAAGATGGACAAAGAAAGCACAAACACGATCCTCATTGCAGCATACTGGCTAAAACAATCATGATTCATTTCACTGTTATATTTCTCTCAGGGCCAAAAAATGACTCTTCCACAGTGGCCAGATCTACTGTCACATTCTCAAGGGCAAGTACTCCACCCAGATCTTTTAATACTTCATCTGATGGCTTGGAGAATTCAATACTGAGCTCACCCAGATGTCTGCATCCAGGAAAGACACCAATAAATAGTTCTTATGAGTATAAATGGAAATGATTTCGTTCCTTCGTGGCATCTAAATCTGAGACCTCTTTACCACTTCAAGTGTCAACTGTCTTACACTTTCTTCTGCATCTTGGTGCTAAAAGGCTAGATTTTTCTTCCCTGAAAGTATATTTGTCAGTCATAGTGACCTGTCAAGCACTGGCTTCTGTCTGCCACATTATTCTCTAATGCAGTCAAGAAATTCCCTAATGGACTTCTTCAACTTTATCCCCTTTTGATTCTGCTAATTCCATCTTGGTCACTGTCTGTCATGCTTTTGAAATTGGCCCTTCACCCCTTCTAGCCCTTGGCATCTGTGGATGACAGGTTACTTACTTTGAAGGTTGCATTTTTGGTAGCCATTACTTTGACCGGGCAAACATCTGAATTGATGACCCTGCACTGAGATGAACCATTCCTTGTGTTCCACCGCAACAAAGTTGTCCTAAGACCTGACTGTTCTTTCTTAGCGAAAATTGTGTCACAATTTCATCTCAATCAGGACACTGTGTTGCCAACATATTACTTTGAACTGTCAACCCTTGGAGGTCCATGCATTCTCTTGATGTGTGCTGAGCATTGGCTTTCTATATTAAATGCACTGCCTAATTTCATCTTTCTAATAGGCTGTTAATTTGCTATGGTGGATTACAGAAAGGACAATAAGTATTTCCCCAGACATCTGTGAAGTGGATTGTCCAAATGATCTGACCGTCTTAAAAAATGGCTAAAAGGCAAGTTCCTTGGGGTGTAGGAGCACACTCCACTAGAGCGATTGCACAAAAGCTACTCTCTTTTGTGACATTCCCTTACTATGCTTGTGCAAAGCTGCAACCTGGTTGCAGCTTTCTTCCTTTATCCAGCATTAGTCTTGACTACAGTTCCAGGTCAGATGCCAACTTTGTATGGGCAGTTCTCTCTTCTGTTCTCCAAGGATCTGACCCACAGACCTTTGCTAAGCTCCACAATCACCCGTTTGTGTGAGGCACAGAGACCACAAAGAAGATCCAGTTGTTTACCTATAACTGGTGTTTTGAGTGGCCATTTGTGTCCTCTAACAAACTCGCCTTACTTCCCCTCTTTCAGATTCCTGTACTTTCATCGTGGACTTTGAAACTGAGGGGATGGTACCTTGGTGAGCTTGGACATGCTGGGTAGGAAGGAGGGGACAGGGTATTCCCGCAAAGCTACTTAGCTCTATGGCTTTGTGAATGGAGCCTCTAAGCAGACACAAAACCCCAGATTACAATTCAAAGAACCATAGTTATAGGTAAGCAACCTGTTCATAGACATCTGTATGTCTAATCCTGAATTTCAGTGCCAATGAGTATGCAAGTCTAGGAATTCATTTAGAAGAATACAGTTTGCAGAAGATATGATTTAATTGATTCAATCTGTGGTGTCATTTTTGAAATAAATACAGTTTATATTTTTGCTAATAATTAAGTTAAAGAGTCTTATCCTTAGAAAAGTAAATGGAATCTTTCAATTGTAGATTTTCTTGAAGCACACTGCTTGATATAGGAAGAAATGGGTTGTTGTTTGTCTAACATTAATTTTAAAATATTAATATGGTTGGTTGTAGTCTAAGTAGGGTGATGTTTCAAAACTGAGTATAAAAACAAGGGCCAAAATATTTTTTGAGTTATGAATGCATAGCCAACTTAGTTACACAGCTATGCTGTAAACCCCTGCCTGATCCCTCAATTCCTACTTCCCTGACAACAGCCATTGTGATTTATGGAAGTTCACTTGGGAAGCAGATGAAAGATGTTCCCACCTCCTTCCATGAGCAATCCCCATTCCGACAGTCAGAAATGGGGTCCCTGTCCCAATTCCCTCTCATGCCAGAGATTGCTTCCATAAAGAGGGATGGGAATGTTAATGAGCTGATTCTCTCATGACAGTGGAACTGTAAGTGGTGACTGGGGGACTTTCATGGTCCCTACATGTCCCCTACACTAGGGTATATGTAGGGATGTATAATTCTAGATTACACATTCATAACTCTTCAACAATATTCGGCTAAGGATAATGAAATGAGGTAGTATAGAATTCTTCAACATTATCTAATGATCAGGATACTATAACTAGGTTTCCACAAACCTGGTGCAAAGTTAGTTTCAGTTCAAGTCCTTATCCTTTGAACCAGAAAAAGATTTTTATGGGTGGAACAAAATGTTCCAGCCAATCAACTATTTTCTATTCTAGTACGAACTAATCCCCTCCCCAATAACTCACCTAATAACTCAGTAACTACTAAGCATGCTCAGTTCTCATCATGCTGTCCTTCAGTCACCATCCTTCTCTGCTTAGATTCCCACCACCCACCCCTCTAAATATTTCTTGTACTTAAATTTGTGGTTCCTCTAAGCCTCCTCCTTGTGTCCAAAATGTATAGAGGATTCTAGTTTGGGAGGAATACTATTATATATAAATGAAACTCATTTTTCTTTGAGTGTCCTAAATTTTATATGCAAGTACAGTTGTCTCCCCCATATCCACAGTTTCTTTGTACTGTATAAGGATTCAACCTTCCATAGCTTGAAAATATTTTTAAAATATATAAACCTGAAAAAGAAAACCTTGAGTTTGCCATTTTATATAAGGGACACCATTTTGCTATGTCATTATATTTAATGGAACTTGAGCATCCATGGATTTTGGTATCCACAGGCAGTCTTGCAGCCAAAGCCTAGCAGATACCAAGGGCTCACTGCATATCCCTTTGATAAATTAACCTTTTGTTTTACTTAGTTATCCAGTTTGTGGTTCTTCAGTGTTTTGACTTGTATTATGTAAGAAGCGGATAACACATTCCCCCATCTACTGAATTTTGTGTAGTTCATTCAGTGGAATTTTAATGTTCCTGAAGGGTAAAATTACAATGTAGGAAGATCTGCTGTAGTGCTATAGTTCTAGGCTAGATTAGAGCCATTGCCAAAGATTTGGACAGGGATTGGGGGGCACCAAACAATTATGTGCCTCATATACATCAGGGAAGACAAACAAATTTGTTTTTCTTTGTGAAGTTTTCGACAAAACAAACGAATTTTAAATTATTACAAAGAAGAGGAAAGCTCCTCAGCTGTACACGACCTTTTGTATGTTTTAAATATATTGTATTTGTTGTAATTTCTAAGCTGTCTTGAGTCTCCATTTTTTTTGGGGGGGGGAAGGGAAGTAGGTTATAAGTAAAGTTGACAAAGGTAATATCTGTTTCTAGCCAATTTCACTTCAGTGAAGGAGTGAGGCAAGCAGTCTCGGCTCGAACCTCACCTCCACAACAATCTCCACCAGTGTGACCCCTGCTACTTGTGTGGCAATGGCACTGTTTGGAACTCACAGCAGCCCTGGCACAATTGAGTCAATACCTGCACTGCTAAAGTTCACAGGAACAACAGAGCTGCTTTGGAAGAAAGTTTCAAGGAATACAGGAAAAACTGACAAGCAATACAACTCTGCAGAGAAGGAAGGGGAGAGAAATAACTGCAGATGGTGGTGTAAAGATCCATAGTTGTTCAGTATACAGTATGTGCAATATTTGTCTTCCCAGAAAACATGAACTACACCTACAGGAAGTGAAAATTGGTAGCTCTCTTGGAAGAAAAGTTCATTGTAGTACAGCTATGTGCTGGGTCTCTTTATGCATCAGAGAACATGAGGACTTCCTGCACAGAACACAGGGAGAACTGATTGTTAACACTTACATACCTGCATTATTTTGGAGTACAAATGTTTTGTTGTATTTTGTTATAACAGCAGTTACAGAGAGGCCAAAAAGCATGAACCTGGAAAGGTCATGATGACCTTTAAGTGGAACATCTGATGACTGGTCACATAGATCTGAGGGCACATGTAAAGGGCCCATGTAACTTTATGGCTGTGAATATTGCTGCTTCCTGACCTCCTGCCATGTGCATTTCCTCTTGAAGTTATAGACAAAAAGGTTTTAAAGCCTAAAGCATTAAGCCAATCAGGGGGAACCCCTTGCAATTAATGTGGTCCAACAGAACCAACAGGAAGAAACTGCCAAGGGAGATGAAGAGGCATGTAACACTGAAGAAACATCTTGGAGGAAATTTACTCTCAGGAGCAGACCTTATAGACAGGGATTCAGGACCTCCCCAACTAAGTACAGTGGTACCTCGGGATACGAAATACCCAGGTTACGAATTTTTCGGGATACGAATAAATCCCATAGGGATTTATTGTTTCGGGTTACGAAAGTTTTTTCGGGTTACGAAAAAACTCCGGCGCTGTTTTAAATGGAGCCGCGGCAGAGCCGCGGCTTTTTCCCCCATTAGCGCCTATGGCAATTCGGCTTACGAAGGTTTTTCAGGTTACGAAATTAGCTGCGGAACGAATTAATTTCGTAACCCGAGGCACCACTGTAGTTGCTTCCAACATTTTGAAAGCTGTGATGATTATGCTCAAACAGGAAACCAAAAACAAGAGATACTACATGCTGAGGAAATAGTAAAAATAACTGTCAATTACAACAAAGTGGTTGGGATCTTGTTGCTCAAGGGCATAGAATCACCTGTGTGCCAGCGTGGTAAGATGAATCAGAAAATGTGTTGTTTTTCTGGGATACATATCCAGGATGTTACTGACAGCTTGCCAAAACTCATCAAGAACACAGATCGGTGGTCTTATTATTAATTTGGTTGCCAACAACACAGCCAAGAACACCCGTGAGCAACTATGAAGCTCTGGGCAGGAAGCTGAAGGGGCCTGAAGCACACAGCATGGAGAAGATGGCTGCTAATGGGTCGTCTTCTCCCTAAAGGAAAAGTGCATTACTTGGTGAAAATAGAACAAATGATGCAGGAAACAGAGTGTAGCCTAGAATATGTAAATGGACAGCACAAGAATACCTAGCTACTATAAATGAAATAAAGTGGGGAAACAGAGCGGCATGAAAAGCTGGTTCCAGCTGGCTTGGGGTCATAGTGTACAGATGCCACATGCCCCCAAGATGCCTGGAAGTTGTGCCGGTGTGGTGTTTACACGCTGCATGCCACCAGAGCGGCTTGAAGCCACCCAGGCAGCACGGAGGGCAAGAAAAGCTGCCTTTTTTCAAGCCAAAAAGGAGGCGCTCTTTGCTGTTCCTTTTCCGGCCAGCTGCAAGGTGAATTGGGGCCATGACATGTGTTTGCTGCAGTCCCAATCTATCTTCGGAAGCCATCTGTTTCGACCCAAAGTCTACAAAACTGGATTAACTGCATCCAAGAGTACTAAAGGAACTTTAAAATGTAATCTGAGAGCCACTGTTGATAATCTGAGAATTCTTGGAGAACAGGAGAGAGCGTATGTCCCCAACTTCAAAAAGGGGAAATATAGGACCTAAACAAACATCAACCAGTCAGCTTAGTATCAATACCATGAAAAGTTTGATAACATATTTTTGAATAGTCAGTAAGCACTTAGAAACTAATGCTATTACTACTAAGAACCAGCATGGGTTTCTCAAAAACAAATCATGTCAGGCCAATTTAATCTTTTATAGAGAGGGAAAGAGATTTACAAGTTCGGCAGATCAGGGGATTGCTATGGATGTTGTATATCTTGATTTCAGTAAGACTTTACACAAGAGCCCCAGCAATCTTGCAGACAAGCTGGTAAAAGGTAGGATAGACAGTGCTGTTAGGTGGATTTGTGGTTTGACTGTGCTCACCAATGTTTCTCTTCATCCTGAAAAGAAATGATTAGTGGGTTCTGTCCTGGGCCCAGTGCTATTCAAAATCTTTACAAATAACTTGGATGATGGAATAGAGGGCATATTTATTAAATATTTATTTATTACATTTGCAGGCAACACCAAATCAGAAGAGTCATCTGTCTTATGCCAGACCTGAATGTAGTTCCAGGCCTCTCCAAGGGTTGTTTTGGTGCAGAACACTGACAGGCACTACTGCTGTATCATAAGCTTTTCTGATGGTAAACAATGCAGTAAATGGCACACAGCAAAGACGTATTCTAGTCCTTTTGCTGATACATTCCAGCATCCCCTCACAGCTAATGATAGCACTGGGCCTCTAAACAAAGATGAGTCCATCACCTGGCATTCAGATCAAATCCCCTATTGCTGGACATCAATGGAGTTCTTTGACTGAAGTGCAGCCCCTCAGGTGAGACCAATGGATGATAGGTTCCCAAGTTTTATAAAGTGCAGATGCAAACAAAGAAAATCAGACTGTGAAAGTGTGACCCATCTTCCTCTCAACAGCTATGACAATTGTACAATCAGGTTAGCAGCAGAGAAAAAATTATTCCTCTTACTGTTCCCAACCTTTGTATCCAGCCTCAAACTGCAAAATGAATACAGAAGGTATCAAACAATGCCATTAACTCAAGTCAATTCTATCCACACCAATGGACAGCTGTTAACATTTGGCTTGAAGCTAACAAGGATTCTAATACCTATCTGCTCATGGCAGATGCCCTACTCTCTAGTAGTATCAAATACCCAAGAAGACAACCAGGAGTGCTTTAGCTGTGTATGGAGGGCTGGTGGTGGATTAGATGGCTCTTGTGAATTCTTCCAACTTTTAAGAATCTATGGCGGGTTACAGACCGCCCGTTTGGGGCGGCCTGCACCCGTCCCTTTCCCCGCTGTATCAGGGCCTCAACTGCCAGACTGGCAGCCTCCAAGGCCCCGATCCACTGCTCTGCAGGCCACGGGGAAGCGGCAAAAGGCCGCTTCCCTGAGGCCTGGAAAGGAGTGTCCTTGGGGCTTCAAGCCCCAAGGACACCCGGTGATGGCGGGGAGGAGGAGAAAGGGGCTGCTTGGCCCCTTTCTCCTTTGCATCGCTGGGCGCAGCCATGTAAAGGCTGCGCCCAGCGACGCAAACCCCAGAAGGAGCTCCATTTCAGAGCTCCTTCTTGCACCGCGGAAAGGGCACTCTAGGTGCCCCCACGCGGCACAAAGACGTCACGTCCACACCGCCTCATTTGGAGGCGGCGTGGTTGTGACGTTGTAATGGCGGCGGCCGTGTGGAATGGCCGCTGCCATTTTGTATGGACTGGGTCCATATTAGGGTTAGGGGCATCAGGAAGTGACGCCCCTTTCTAACCCTAATACGAACCCAGTCTGTATTTTCAGGCCCGTCTATAACGGGCCTATGATTCGAAGATGAAAAGGAACGTTGGGTACTTACCGTGACACGTTCATTTCCTGCAGAGAAGGGTCCTGGCATCCTGTAATCTGGGTTTAGCTCCTCCTATTTGCTCCTGTAGGCAGGGACAATAAACAAAAGATCAGCCCCTATATAGGGAGGAGGTAGCCCCCCTGAGGCTCAGTCAATAACAAGCCAAGCGACTAGTAAGGTAATCAAGGAACTGAACTTTAGTAACATCAGCTAAGGGTTAACTAGAACACCTTAGAAAAAACTAGTCCAAGAACAAACAAGAACTCAGAAAAACCAATCCAGCAACAAGAAGAAGAAAGGCAGGTCCACCAACAGGCAGGCAGGGTCGGAGGCCGCAGACAGCACCCGGGTGGGCAGGATGCCAGGACCCTTCTCTGCAGGAAATGAACGTGTCACGGTAAGTACCCAACGTTCCTTTTCCCAGCAGAGAGGGTCCTGTCCTCCTGTAATCTGGGATTTACAAAAGCCCTCTCAAACTGGGAGGGAGGTGCTGCTAGGAGACTGTGGCCCCCGACAAAATCTGTTGGAGGAACCTCCTTTCAAATGACGCCTCTGCGGACTGAGACACATCCAGTTCGTAATGTCTTATGAATGTCGAAGGCGACTTCCATGTGGCCACCCTGCAAATATCTGACAGGGAGGCGTTAGTGGTCAAGGCCGCAGAGGTAGATGCACTCCTGGTTGAGTGCACCATCAACCCCTTGGGTGGAGTGAGATCAAGAGTTCAGTAGCTCTTTTGAATACACGACCTGATTCACCTACTCAGAGTCGATGGCCGCGATGCCGAGCTTCCCCCCGCCCTTCCCGGCCTGAGAGCCGGCCTAGGCTCCCTCTCAGGCCGGGAGGAGGGGGAGGAAGCCCGGCACCGCGGCGATTGCCGCGATGCCAAGCTTTCCCGCGCCCTTCCCGGCCTGGGAGCCGGCTTAGGCTTCCTCCCAGGCCGGGAGGAGGGGGAGGCTGCTTGGCACCGCGGCAATCGCCGCGATTCCAAGCAGCCCCCGTTCCTCCTCCCCGCTTGGGAGCCGGCCTAGGCGTCCTCCGAAGCCGGGAGGAGGAGGAGGAGGAGGACAGGGTTTGAAAATGTAGGACTTTTTTTTTTTTAAATTTCCTAGCCAGGAAATTAAAAAAAAAAGTCCTACTTTTTCAAACCTGGTCCTACATTTGTCCCGGTTCGGAGGTCCTCCATTATGGCAACCCTAATCATGGGTAGATAGCTGTATATGGCCTGTAGTGTAGCCCTGATATTCACAGGGCATTTTGTTTTATTTATGTTTAAAACAGCCCCAACTTCAAGCTGGGGTTTAGAAGCTTAGCCCTTTTAATCTCAGGCAGGCTTTATAGTAACCTGGCTGTATTATAGAAGATGGCTTGGTCCTCAGCTCCCTTCCAACTTGCATAAGTAGCTGGGAAGGGCAGAGGGGCTGCTGTGGGACATGGCTCTACATTTACCTGAGGCATGTCTGTGTGCTGACAAGGATAATCTCTGATGGAAAGGAGAGGCCCGCTGCCATAGTTTGGGGCAGCCAAATACAATTGGGAGTGAAGGGAACTCTCTACCCATGATATCCACAAGTGGCTTCCCCCTTTTTATTGTTGTAATTTTTGGGAAGGGAACACAGGAGGATTTGTATCCATGTGCTCTCTCATAGAATTCTTGGGTTGGAAGAGACCCCAAGGGCCATCCAGTCCAACCCCATTCTGCCCTGCAGGAACTCTCAATCAAAGCATACCCGATAGATGGCCCTCCAGCCCCTGTTTAGAAGTGGGTGGCAGAGGCCATGCTCTCTCTGGGGAGGACATGAAGCCATTTTGTGCTTTTTTGTGGGATGCTCTGTGGCAGCCAAAAAGTTCCATTTTAGAGTTGGAAGCTTCAGTTCCTGCTGGGCCAAGTCCAGCTTCCTTTACAGCCATGCGGCTGTACCACATAGAGGAGGAGTCCTCTGCCTCCTTACACACCATCTCATTATAAGAATTCAAAAGGAAAGTGCAGGAGCCCTGGCAACACCACCATTTGTTTCCCTGTCTGCAAAAGGATCCCCCAGACCTATGGGGTCCTGGGTGCCATTGGGGCCAGAGATGGGAAGGAAGGGGGAGACCAAGGGTTTATGCCCCCATCTGCCCTCCTGCCAGAGTCCCAAACCTTATGCTAGGCATAGTGCCTGCAATGGCCCTGGCAGAGGCCTCATGGCAATGCCTGCCCCGAGAGAGGGCATTAGATCTGGCAAAGGCTATTTGGTGGCTGGAGAGGGCTCCTGGTACTCACCCTTCTCCTGTGTCTTCTGGCTGGCTTGCCTCTCTGACCTTGGCCCTGTTTCAGGCTGTGCAGAGAAAATTCTTGCCATGGCTTTTGGCTGGCCTGTCCTCTGAACTCTGGCCGCAAATGGGCTGAGCAGATGCTGAGAAGGGAACTTTCCATAACTTCTGGCCAGTTTCCTCACTGATCCCTGGCCTTAAACAGGCTGGGCAGAGGTGATGCAGAGAAATCCTTTGCCATGGCTTTTGGCTGGTCTGTCCTCTGAACTCAGGCCCCAATGGGCTGAGCAGAGATGCTGAGGAAGGAAGTTTCCATGACTTCTGGCCAGTTTCCTCACTGATCCCTGGCCTTAAGCAGGCTGGACAGAGGTGATGTGGAGAAACAGAGATATGGAGGAGATACCCCTCATCATCTGTTCCCACAGCTCCCATGTGCTGCAATGCTGTTGCAGAAATCTCCTGTGCTCCCACCATGATAGGGGGCAGCTCTGGAGGAGGGGGAGAGCCATTGGCAAAGCCAAGACCTTTCTCCAATCCTGGGAGCCCTTGCCATATTACGTCCTTCTTCATGCTCCCAAGGCAGCAAGAGAAACGAAGAGAAGAAAAGGACTGAAGTGGCAGTAGTGAAGAAGCTGCAGAACAACAGCAAACACATCCCAATGGGTCTCTCTCTGGAGCCAGCTCCTTCTGTTGAGCTGGCAGACCCTGAGCTAGGGAAGCCTGAGCTAAGGATGACCCTTAGCCAGTGCTCTTGGGGTCCTCTGCCATAGCCACCACCAAGGAAGGGGGGAAAGGCAGGAGAGAGGAGAAGAAGGGAAGGCCAAGAGAACTCTCAAACTGCTTTCGAGAAAGGAAAAACCTTGCTGGCTCGAAGAGACACCTCCTGCTAGGAGCATAGGCAGGATTCTTGGGCCTCAGGGGGGCTAGCTCCTCTCTATATAGGGGCCAGTCTTTTGTTTATTGTCCCTGCCTACAGGAGCAAATAGGAGGAGCTAAACCCAGATTACAGGACAGGACCCTCTCTGCTGGGAAAAGGAGAGCGCTATTTCTTCACTTATGAGTTGCTCAAACAGGACAGCATTTTGTAAGGCACTAGCTGACAACCCCATTACAAACTTGTGTTGTGGGCTACTGTTGCACAGTACTTTATTATTCTGCTTAAAGCCAGTAGCCAGTGATTTCCTTTTCTCATTTGTCTCCAAGATATTTTGGAATAAACTTAAATGTCATAGAGTCACAGAATCATAGAGCTGGAAGGGGCCTAGTTTGTGTGTGTTCAGTCCTCTTTTTGCACTTCTTTCTTCAGCCCAGAACCCATCCTCCCCCATGTTTTGTATGTAAAAAAATTAAATAAACCAGGATATTCCTAAAACCAATTAATGTAAAAATCTTAAAGCAGGCGATAGAGGACATACCGGAGAAGTAGTCTGTAGTGATTCCAGACGCATGTTTACAGCGACTAAATACCACTCTTTCTAATGGAAAGTACAACTTCATGTGATGTATTGGTGCTAGCTGCAAATAATTGTTTCTTTTCATACATAGGGAATGTCCCCCTCCATCATTTACAGAAATAAATGGGATTTTTAACAGAATCTTCTGGATGTTTGTGTGTTAACTAATATATGGAAATCGCTTGGACTCCTCCATATTTCTAGTATATAGACTGCAGTTAGCAAACTGTAATTTGCACATTTATTATGCAGTAAATAAAAATCTATAAAGAAATGTTGCAGGATGCTATTGCCAGTGTTACTTCATTTTCAGAACTACATCGTTTTGTCAGTTAATTAAAAACTTCAATCATACAAATCACACATTTCAGTTACATTCCTTCATTAGTAAGAGTACTTTCATATAAAAAGCAACAGTTGGGAAAGCATGATAAGTAGCCATGCTGGTGGTTGGATTCTGGGAGTTGTAGTCCAAAAATAACTTGTCCAAAAAGCAGACTTTTTAAAAACAGCCTATTCTGAAGTGCTAAGCTTGCAACATACTTATATATCTATAAACCTGGCTGAAGACTATCATGCAGTCTCCTGTTAGTTGCATAATAGCTATCAGAATACCTGAGTTAAAAGGAATAGAATACAGTGTTTGTTCAAAATATTTTCATCCTTTCATGGAACAAGTCTTTACCCAATCAAATGATATCTTTGGATCCAACTCATACTCTTGTTCTGTTTTCTTCTTATGTTCTTCCTGTGATCGACATTCCTTGGTCATCTGTTAGAAGCTGCTGGTGTGTATAGTATAAGTTATTTCCTTGCAGCAGTGCTTCTGTTCGCAAAGAGATTTTCTGTAGTAGAAAGAAATGGGGGAAGGGAAAGAATGAAGTTTAACAGCTCTCCCAGTTCTTTCTCCACACAATTACAAATAAAGTATGGGAAACACACTGCATGCTGTTTCCCAGGAGAACTGAAGTATACTGTGGCTACAAATGCTACTGGATTTATATCCTACAGATATAACAAATGTTAGTGAAATTTTAAAGAACTACAAATACAAAGGTGGCAATGTATGACAAATTCTAATTCAGGAGTGGGCAACACTAGACCCTTCAGATGTTAGACTGCAAATCTCTCACCACTGGCTATGCTGCCTAAAGTTGATGGAAACTGCAATGTAACAAATTCTGAGGATCACATATTTTTCATGGCCATCCTAATCCAAACTAGGAGTTGTGAACTAAGAATTTCTGCAGTGATCAGTGGAAATTAATTTCAGTGTTTTTCTATTACTAAAAGTGAGCTATGTAGTACAGTTATACACAAGTTATCTGATGAGGCAGACTGGCAGTTTTTCACCCAGTATGCTCGGAATGAAACTCTATTTGTGTTCACACACTTTCCTGGAAATACACCATAAACTGGCACTGGTCTCTAGACCACAACACTGAGTAGAGGGCAATAAGTACAGTTCACCCTCCTTATCCATGGATTTCTTATCCACACATTCAACCATCCATGGCTTGAAAATATTGTAAATAATAATAACAACAACAACAACAACAACAACAACTTCCAAAAAGCAAACTTTGATTTTGCTATTTTATATAAGGGACACCATTTTATTGTGCCACTAGATATAATGGTATTTGGCATCCACATCAGGTCCTGGAACCAGACCCCAGTAGATACTAAGGGCCACTGCATCATAAAACAAAATATACATATGTCAAGTGTTATCTTCTTGTCTTCCTGAAGTTCAGAAATTATGGAGAAAATTAATAAATAAAAAACATCTAATACTTAAGTGATCTATTTAGTTTATTTTTGGCAAGTCTTGGAAGCCAAAACAAACAAACAAAAATGCACACAACAAAACCCATACTTTTTTTAGCATGGGATGGTTTCTGCTTCATGTGATTAGCCACAGAAATTCCATCTTTATTGGCCCATGATATATCTTCCAACTGTGTCATAACATCACAGTGTTACCTATGTCACACCCCCTTAAACGTAAAGGTGGTTCACTATCTTCAAACCCTCTCAAAACTTGGAAAGTTATTTTTAAAGTAATTCATCACAGTTATAATTCCATGACCTCAGATGTGTACAAGATGTTTGCAAGAGACATTTTGTAAGCTGACATAAATAGTCACAATTTTAAAAATACAACCTTTTCCCATTTCTTTAATTAAAATCACCCCCCTCCCTTTTTTTTTTTTTTGTTTGTTACTAAAAACAGTCTGAAAACTACAAGTCACTTGCTTTGGATACAAAACATGCTTTCCTCCTATACAGCTCATTATCATCTCAGCATCTCAAACACAAAATGTACTAGCTTTTTAATAACATAATATTCTCCTGCCACATTTAGCGCAGCTAAACGGTTACACTACAAAGAGAGTGAAACCATCCCTCACTGAGTTAAAACTGTAATGTAATGTGAGGAAATGAACTGATTACAAGTATCTATTCAAAGGGATCAACACAATAGTCTGATTTAGTACAGTGGTACCTCGGGTTACGAAATTAATTCGTTCCGCGGCTAATTTCGTAACCCGAAAAACCTTCGTAACCCGAATTGCCATAGGCGCTAATGGAGAAAAAGCCGCGGCTCTGCCGCGGCTCCATTTAAAACAGCGCCGGGGGTTTTTCGTAACCCAAAAAAACCTTTGTAAGCCGAAACAATAAATCCCTATGGGATTTTTTCGTATCCTGAAAAATTCGTAAGCTGGGTAATTCGTATCCCGAGGTACCACTGTATTTAAAAAGTAAAGAAATTCACCTTTGAGACTAACTACGAAGAAGAAATTTCTAGTGTAAGCTTCCATGACTCCGTCTACTTTATCAGTTCCATTTGATTCCTATGTCTTTTTATACTACTTTTTTTTAACTATGTCCATCTCTGAGCTCTCTAATTTATAAGATATTCAGCAAAGAAATATTGGTTTACCTGAAAGTCGCGGATGTATGTGAAGAAAAAGCTGATGAAAGAAAAAGCCAAAGACCACTCAGAGACTGTACTTGCTATGTGAAAGGCATAACCCTGTAGAAGACAAAACAGACTTATATAAGGAACATTTGTCTCAGTGATGGAGGACCATCACTCCTAATAGCAAACTGACATGGTCCTTGCTGGTAGGGACAGAGACTTGCTGTGGTGTGCAGCCTTATCCCCGCTCCCAATATAAATACAAAAATCTTCTGATCTGGAGTTGGCAGCCAGACCCAAACCTGAGCACTCTAGTGCTAAACAGTACATCAGAGGAAGGCCTTGGTGGAGGACTAGAAGAAAGAAAGATGAAATGTGCCCTTCCCTCAGTCTCTTCAAAATTCCACTTAAACAGCATTCCAGTCTTGCATTCAAGTTGCATGGGACCCAGAATGGAAGCACTTATCTTAAGGAGTGAAGACACACTGGCACTTTCTTCAAATGGGACACGAAGTCCTACTTGTATGTTTTTGTATTTCAAATCAGTTTTTTGTTGACACTTGTCAATTTACAACTAAAGCTCGTAAGATGTTTGATAATTCTCAAAATAGATTGTTAATGTGTGTGTATACATGCCTCCAAGCCACCTGTTGACTTATGCCAACCCCATAAATTTCACAGGGTTTTCCTAGGCAAGGAATACTCAGATGTTAATAATCTCACAATATTAGAACGCAGGATCATCCACCAAAGGTGAATCTCACGAGATGTAGAACAGACAGAGGGAAGCATTGCTTTATGCAGTGCATGGTTAAATTCACTGCCACATGATACAGTAATGGCTTTTCAATGACTTGAACAGGCTTTTGATCTGATATAGCAGCACTCCTCTTATGCGCTTAGCATTATCAATAAAAATAATCAATACAGTCAGCCCAGAATAATGGTCTAAGAATGACAGTCACAACAAATAAGACTAGCGGACTAACTTAGAGCACTGGTTCCAAAACCTTCATGTTATTAATTATTGCAGAGAATCTCATGTTCTTCATGGTCTCTGTGAATCACGCAGTGCATCTTCTGAATCCTCTAGAGCAATGGTTCCCAATCTTTTTTTATTTGCTAGCCCTTAGGGCTCCATAGAGCACAGGTTGGGAACTGCTGCGCTAGAGCTATTACATAAGCATTTGGGCAGTAGCCCTGCTCACTTTCTGAGTGACCTACCAGCTTGCTTATTGTCCTTCAGTTCTTTTTTGTCTGCCACAGCAGCAGCAGCATCTTAGGAACACTTCAGTTTAATTTTCCTGTCAGGCGTTGTTTTCTGTTTGACACTGTCTGTCTTGCATTTTGTTGATTATGTCTTCACTTGCCTCAGTTACTTTAAAGGGAGTACTATGATCTCTGCTGAAACATCAGAATTAAATGACCACTTGCCTTACCTTCTGTGCTTGGCATAGGCCAGTTGTAATACAGAGGTGAGGTTAACAGCTCTACTATATGAGCAAAGCCTATCAGAGGCTTCTTGGGCAGTTAGGAAACAGTCTAATCTGACAGATCACTGGCTTTTTCCCCATTCCACCTCAATCCTCTTCAGTTCCAACCCCACAGATGGGTAAAACCAATTAGCCCTCAGGTGGTCCTACATGGCAACTACTACACCAATGAAGATGTGTCAGGTAGAAACCAGGCTGGCATCACCAATGGCTGCAGACCATCTTGACACTCCTTTTGGAGGAGATGTATTAAAGGCCTATCGTTGATAACTTCTCTTCACTCCATACAGAGGAATCACATGAAGACAGGGGAAACAGAAGTTATTGGTCCCTCTATACCAAAGGCAGATCAGTGGGACCAACCTCTCACTCCATACAGAGGAAGCATAACAGGTCAGGCCCTCTGTACTGAGGGCCTATTGTTGGTACCATTCCTCTCACTCCATACAGAGGAGACACAACAGGTTTATCTCACTGTAATGAGTGCTGATCACCAATACAATCTTCTCTCTAGATACAGAGAAAACAGAGGAAGTGATTTATCCCTCCATGCCAAGGGCTTGCTGTCATTAGCTTCTCCTCCATACAACCATGCAACAGGTTGATCTCCATATTGAGGGCCAATAATTCAATACCTTCATTTCTTTCCATACACAAGAAACAGGTTGGTTCATCTCTTTATTAAGGGCAGATAACTGGCACCATCTTTTCACTTCCTAGGTGACATACTGATAACTGGTACCATCTTCTCATTCCATTATATTGACTATGAAATTGAGTAAATGTGACTCATATTTACTTCAGCTCCATCAGGGCTAGCCTGAAGGAAGAGGCTCCTCCCTCCATAATAGTCATCTTTTGGCCTGTGAGGGAGAGAATAGGCTGGCCCAGCTCCATCAGGACTAGCCTGAAGGAAGAGGCTCCTCCCTCCATAACAGTCATCTTTTGGCCTGTGACGGAGAGAATAGGCTGGCCCAGTTCCATCAGGGCTAGCCTGAAGGAAGAGGCTTCTCCCTCCATAACAGTCATCTTTTGGCCTGAGAGGCAGTGAATAGGCTGGCCCAGCTCCATCAGGGCTAGCCTGAAGAAAGAGCGCCTTCCCTCCATAACTGTCATCTTTCGGCCTGTGAGGGAGAGAATAGGCTGGCCCAGCTCCACCAGGGCTAGCCTGAAGAAGAAGAGCCCTCCCTCCGGTCCATCTGCTTTGGTCCAGGCCTCAGAGGGAGAGAATAATGCTGGACCTGATCCCCTCTCCCCCTCACCATTCCCTTCTCCTTTTGTGTCGTGTCTTTTAGATTGTAAGCCTGAGGGCAGGGAACCGTCTGTTGTCCCCTCTGTTGTAAGCCGCTCGGATTCCCAGTGATTGGGCGGCATATAAATAAATCTTCTTCTTCTTCTTATTATTATTATTATATTGACTATGCCACAGATTACAGACATTTTCCCATTGACTAATGTGCATTCAGCAGTTTGTCACCAAGTTTTGGTGGCAAACTGTAATCCCTATTTTAAACAAAACCTTTTGTGATGCACTGGGGGAATTTTTTAGGCTTGATTTGTGGAAAGTGAGCTGAATACTCAACAAAAATCACTTACCTTCTCCTGAGGATCCCAGTGCAGCTTCTGTATTAAACCTGTTCCATAAAGGCCACTGTATAAAATCATTGAAGAAATAAACACTTAAAAAGTTAAGGAATTTGCAAAAGATTTATGGAGAACACAACAATTATGCTACATTCTTTCCTGTTTACCCTATTTGCTTTCTTCCATGACTGTGAAGCTGCATGTTTAGCTGGTATATATTCACCAATTTATGGTCTCCCCTTCCTTTTCAATGATCTGTATATTTTTCTTTCAGCCATCTTCAGTTTGTCCATATCCTCTAAAATGGGATATCAAGTAACAGACCAAACACCCACACTGAGGTCAGATCACTTGTGTCCTTCAATACAACAGGTAGAAAAGAGAGATCTGCTCAGATCAGCGCTGTTCCCCTCCACTTCTCCACAATACGTTGACCAAACACACACACACCCTGTCCTCTAGAATGCTGTGGGTTGTCAATGAGCTCTCCAGAACGGTGGGGGATATAACACAGAGTGGAGGTGTACAGCTACAAGAAGGGACAGCATGAAATGGTACTCATTTTGCAACAGCATCACACAACTGACAGCTTAAGACTTCTTGTTCCATGCCCTCTGTATTTGTATATTAGCTTTTTTGTGTGCATATTATTTTTTGTAGATTTTAAGATACATTTTCCTTATTGTTTCAACCTGTAAAAATACTTAAGATTTTGGTATAAAACTGTGCTAATTTTTATGGTATATACATTACATTTGCTTGGTATTTGAATACTTGATCACTATAGCATGACTTACATGTTAGACTAAGGCTCACCATCACTGAGCAAACATTTAAAGAACGTTCCTGGCAACTTTCATATCACCGCAAATGCAATTCTGTGCAGCACAATCGATTGAAACTTCAGATCCAGCCCATTAAGAAACAAGCCCTTTCTTTACTATCTATCTTACCCTGCTCTCTTATGCAAAAGATTCATGGAGAACACAACAACTATGCTACATTCTTTCCTGTTTACCCTAATAATAATAATAATAATAATAATAATAATAATAACAACAACAACAACAACAACAACTTTATTACGGCCAATTGGCCAGCACGGTTTACCCTATTTGCTTTCTTTCAACATATATATGGGGTAAAAGGGAATCATGCCACCCTGCAGGTATTGTTGGTGTGCAAGTCCCAAGGCAACACAGAAATGTAACTAAATCTAATTATAACTTCAGTGGAATTCCATTCAAATTCTGGTGGCCAATATATGTAATATGAAGAAAATGCATTATGTGTATGTAACATCAACTACTGAAACTCACAAGTTTTGCAGTATTTTTCAGACTACCTTAATATATCTTCTTAGTCATTTTTTGTACTTTTTAGCCATTATTTCTTTGTCTAGATCATGCTTCAAGTTAAAAGTATACTTTTTAAGAATAGTTCACATTCACTGTTTCATTATGTTTGATCAAAAAGGATACTACTCCCTGTGCTTAAGGCACACCACAGCAGAACTGTCAGTCTGATCCAAAAAATGCCCTTTCCATGAATTTCTGGTTGCATCTTATAGGAAAGAATGGTCTGAGTCAGGATGTATATGGCTCCTACTCCAAATGTCATACAGGCACCAATTACATGCATGGAAAACACAGAGCTTTTCTATAGGAAAAAGAACAGCATTCAGATACGTTCAGGTTATACAGGATAGCAATAGTTGAAAATTTAAACATTAACCAAATTCAGAATTCAGGTGTGAGACTCCAAAGAATTTGTATTTACAAAAGGTATGATTTTACTGTGGACAAGTCCATCTGCAGAATGTGAAAAGGTTACTTTTTCGGCCACAACTCCCCAAATTCTCCAGCCAGTACAGCCACCAGCCATACTATCACAAAGATTCAAGGACTTGTAGTAGGAACAGTATACTAGCACATATAGTGTAAGCTAGCACAGGAATCTGAAGATGCTTAATTATCACAATTTAATTGTATTCTGATGAAGAGTGAGTCAATGTGTTTGTGCCTTGTAAAGAACCTGTACTGTCTTATTCAAAGCAGTTTAATTTCCTGTTATTAATTTTCTCCCTAAGGCTACATGTCCTACACTCACTCACTTGGAGGAATTCTCATTGAACTCAGTGGCATTTCCTTCCAGAAAGTATGTACAGGACAGGGATCCATGATACTTACCAACCTAGTTGCTGTTGTTATTATTATTATTATTAGTAGTAGTAGTAGACATCTTTTTTAGAAACCCACTACTGTTTGCCTGTTTGCCTTAGATGCAAGGTGAAAAAAAACTTCTTTAATGACAGAGCAAAATCAGACACCTATAATCATAGAATCATAGAGTTGGAAGAAACCACAAGGGCCATCCAGTCCAACCCCCTGCCATGCAGGAAATCCAAATCAAAGCATCCCTGACAGATGGCCATCCAGCCTCTGCTTAAAGACCTCCAAGGAAGGAGAGTCCACTACACTCCGAGGGAGTGTGTTCCACTGTCGAACAGCCCTTACTGTCAGGAAGTTCCTCCTAATGTTGAGGTGGAATCTCTTTTCCTGCAGTTTGGATCCATTGTTCCTGGTTCTGTTCTCTGGAGCAGCAGAAAACAAGCTTGTTCCTTCCTCAATGTGACACCCCTTCAAATATTTGAACAGGGCTATCATATAATCTCTTCTTAATCTTCTTTTCTCCAGGCTAAACATCCCCAGCTCCCTAAGTCGTTCCTCATAGGGCATGGTTTCCAGACCCTTCACCATTTTAGTCGCCCTCTTTTGGATACGCTCCAGTTTCTCAATGTCCTTTTTAAATTGTGGTGCCCAGAACTGGACACAATATTCCAAGTGGGTCCTGACCAAAGCAGAATACAGTGGCACCATTACTTCTCTTGATCTAGACACTATATTTTTATTGATGCAGCCTAAATTTGCATTGATCTTTTTAGCTGCCGCATCACACTGTTGACTCATGTTCAACTTGTGGTCTACTTGGACTCCAATATTCCTTTCACATGTAGTCTCATTCAGCCACAGGCATATAGGTTAACAAAACCTCTGATAATGAAGCTCATTTTTACAAAGTCTTTTTATACTCACCCAACTCCCTTTGCAAGGGATCTGAATTGCAAATCAAGACTTGTAGAGTGTTGTCAGGAATCCCCTAGCTAACATAAACGGGTTCTAATCTGCAAAACCTGATGAATTGCATCCCAGACTATTGAAATAACTTGCTGGTGTACTCTCTGAACCATTTGCCATCATTTTTGAGAAATCTTGGACAGCAGGTGAGGTGCCAGAGGACTGGTGAAGGGTAAACACTATCTCTGTCAAAAAAAGTAAACTACAGACCAGCTAGGCAGACCTCAATACCAGGAAAAATATTAGAATGAATTACACAGGAGTCCATCTACAAGTATCTTGATGACGATGCAGTGATCAGTAGGGGCCAGTATGGGTTTGACAAGAACTAATCTTATATCTTTTTTTTAAATGAGATCACTAGCTTAGTAGATGGTGAGAATGTTGTGGATGTCACTTATCTGGGTTTCAGCAAAGCATCTGATAAGGTCCCTCATAATATTTTGATTGACAAATGGATTAAATATGGAACAGATGGGAACAGCAACAGATGAGAACAGCATCTGATGAATCCATAACTGGTTTGAAAACTGCTCAAATCATCCATAGCTGCGCTTCATACTCAAACTTGTCTTGAGTTTTGAAGTATGGTTCTCTGGATTCTGTTCAAAGTCATTAAGGGTAGCTAAAGTTATTCCCCTTTGACAAGGTTGTCAAGTCGTGTCTGACTGTAGGGGGTGGTGCTCATCTCTGTTACTAAGCCAGCATTGTCAAAGATGATTCTGTGGTCATGTGGCTAGCATGACTGCAGAGAACGCTGTTTACCTTCCCATCAAAATGGTACCTACTTATCTGCTTGCACTGGCATACTTTCAAGCTACTAGGTTGGCAGAAGCTGGGACTAGTGATGGGAGCTCACCCCATCATGCAGTGTTTGAGCCTCAAACTGTCAACCTGCTGATCTTGCAATCAACAGAGTAAGTGTCTTAACTGCTGAGCCACTGTGTCAAGGCCAATACTCTTCAGCATTTTTATCAGTGATTTAGATGACAAGGTGGAGGAAGTCTTTATCATGTTTGCAGATGACATAGTACTGAGAGGGGTGGCTAACACACTGGAAGATTGGAAGAACAGCGCTCAATAGGACTTACCATATATAGTCGTCTATACGTTGAAAAATTTATGCCCAAAAATTGACCCCAAAATCCCAAGTCGACTTTGTTATGGGTCAGTATGGTAATCTAGGTGAATGACTGATATTGCTGTTTGGTTTAAGAGCCCATCTCCTTCCCATGCGCCTCCCTGTCTGGGGAGTGAAGGCTGAAACAAAATGCTGAAGCAAAAAGCCTCAATTAAATTCCCTCTTGCCATGCGCACACATACACACAATGAAGGAGCCTCCAAGTTTTATTCTCGACTTATCCATGGGGCATGGCAAAATCCATAATTTTGGCCCCAAAACTTGCCTTGGACTTGTATATGAGGTAGACCTATAGTCGAGTATATATGGTAGATAAACTAGAAAACTGGGCAGAAATTAATATAATGAAATTCAACAGAGACAAATGCAAAATTTTACATTTGAGCCAAAAAACAAAACAAAACACAAAACCCCCAAATGCACAGGTATGAGATACATGGGTCAGCAATACTACATACTTCTCACATGCAATGTTCCTATAATATATGTTGTGCTTATGAATGGTACCCCTATATTTCCCTTGAATTAAAGATAAAACACAAACCTGGAAATTTGCAATGATGCAAAGTCCGAAACAGCTAACCATTCCTAACACAATGCCAACCTTATTTAACCTGAGGAGTTTGGGTTCTTCAGGAATCAAAGCACTGACTTGTTTGTATCGAACGTACATGGTAGCAATGCCTGTGAACAAACAATATAAATACAGTGAAAATGGACTATGAGACTATGCAACTCAACTGAAAAGATGGCAGAAGCCAGGGATTACTATTATGGTTACATAAAAACAGACATCAAATATGCAAAACTCAACAAAAGCAATGTAGAAATAAAGATTACTGTATCCAACTGATTACCAACTATGATGATTCTTTGATCCAGTGGAGGTTTCCATCAGTGAAACAGGCAGTAAAGTGACTTCTGACAATTCCCATGCCCCCATCCTCGACGCTACTCCACATAGTTAAAAAATGATGCAGGAATCACTATGGCAGGCTGAGGGCAGGAAAGTGAAATCAGCTCTAACTGCTTCCCAATTTGTTCCTTTAATTGCCTGCTCTAACTGCATACTATCTAGTTCCTTTACTTCTTTGTTCCTTGGAAGTCACTGCTGGATCAAAGATAATTCCTTCAGTGAAAGGACAATAACTGGATGGAATCTTGTGTATGTAGACCTGACAGCAATTCTATCAGAGCCATTCCAAAAAGAAGGAAAGGAAAGGGTTACAGAATGGTAGCAAGATATGAGAAGACAGAGCAGTGTGTTTCAGAGGACATGCTGCATACCCTCTAAGCTGCCTGCTGCCTCTTGTCACCAATGTTGAAATAAGATTCAAATCCCACATACTGCCTAAGCATCAGACAACTTGGTTCTTCAATCAGCTGTGACACAGGCAGGTTTACCATGATATCTATGAAATAATTAATACTCAATGATCACACTACCACCTCTACTTCCCATTACTAAAATATACCCATGGTCGCCTCATCTGTGTTCTAGCAGTGTAGCATTCCACATCACAAAGCCATCTCAATAGGTATCCTATTTCTATAGCTACAGAATTCTTCCCCTCTGAAGCATCATCAAAGCTCAAGTCTAAGCATTTTCCAAAAGCCAAGTATTCTTTCTATTTATACTTACCCAGTAGAGCAGCAATGTTTAACATTATCCCAAACAAACATCTTTCAGGAGGTGTTGTCCCTGCATCACTGAAAGAAATGAAACATATTGGCCTGTTACATACTGCCAAAATAAAGCTGCTTCGGGTCTCTTTGGAGGTATGCTATTTAAATGATGCATGGGTCCTAAGAGTCCAGAGGTCGCGCCAAAGCCACATTCCATTCCTAAGCACTGGAGTGCAGCTTTGGTGCAGCTTCCGGATTCTTAGGATGCATGCATCATTTAAACAGCATACCTCCAAAGAGACCCGAAGCAGCTTTATTTTGGCAGTATGTAACAGGCCATTATTATTATTCAGCTTTATTTATATAGCGCTGTAAATTTACACAGTGCTGTACATATATCTTTTTAATTAGGCTTACAATCTAAAACGACACAAACCAAAAGGAGAAGAGAATGGTGGTGGGGAAAGCGATCAAGTCCAACATTTCTTCTCTCCTTCTGAGGCCTGGACCAAGGCAGATGGACTGGAGGGAGGGCTCTGCTTCTTATTTGAGGCCAGGCCTGATGGAGCTGGTCCTGCCTTTTCACTCCCTCCCAGGCTGGACAATGACAGATGGCATGGAGGGAGGGCTCTTTTTCTTCAGGCTAGGCCGGATGGAGTTGGTCCTGTCTTTTCATTCCCTCCATGCCAGATGGCTTGTCTTTCTCTCCCTTTGGATGATGGTGGATGGAGGGAGGGCCTTCTTCTTTTCAGGCAAGGCCTGATGAAACTGGCTTGTCTATCTCTCCCTCTGGATGATGGTGGATGGAAGGAGGGCTCTTCTTCTTTCAGGCAAGGCCTTAAATACTCCTCTTCTTGTGATACAAGTAAATATTCAGTATCCTACTTAATAACTGTTAACTGTGTGATCAAATTTCTCTCAACTTATATAAAAGCAAACTCTGGAAACATGTGACTGAAGTAGGCTTGCTACTGAGCTATTCAAAAGTTTGCATTTGTAAATAAAGGCAAAATCCTAAAAGGCAACTTGTTCCTGGGTTTGGCCAGCCTCAGCCAGAAACAACACAGAAACATGGCTTAACAGGCTCTCAAAATCAAGTTACTGGTATGTCGTAAATCAATATGCACACAGAAACAAAGACATCTGCTCCACTACATTACATACTCACACACAATTTCAATGTGAGAGAAACAGTTTGGGGAGTTCTAAAATGAAGTGGAAAGCTTACTCTTTCTTTCCTAGCTGTGGCACTACCCCCATTTTGTTGTTGCTATTAACTGCCCTCTAGTCAACTATGGCTCATGGCGATCCTTTGGATGAGACATCTCCGAGCCCCCTTGTCCTCAACCACTCTACTCAGGTCTTGCAGGTCCAGGCCCATGTCCTCTCTGATTGAATCTAATCATCTGGTATGTGGTCTTCTGATCTTTCTACTGCCTTCTATCTTTTGTAGCATCGTTGTCTTTTCTAATGATTCATTTTTCCTCATGATGTGGCCAAAGTATGACAGCCTCAATTTGGTCATCTTGGCTTTCAAACAGAGTTCAGGCATCATCTTTTCTAGGACTCATTTGTTTGTCTTGGCTATCCGTGATATTCTCAGTACTTTTCTCCAGCACCAAATCTCAAACGAATTGATTTTCTTCCTATCAACTTTCTTCATATATATTGTTGAAACAAAATTTAGTAAAGAGTTTGCCACAAAAGGGGATAGGAATTGGAGGGAGGCATTCCTAACAAATGACATTATGGTATGGGTGAAAATACAACAGTGGAAAACTTACTGACCTGATGTAGGGCACCAAAGGGTCAACATGATGCAACAGAACTGCAGTAATGTAGGAAAACAGAAAGGAAGCAGATGACCAAATGACAAGGGCCGAAGGCAAAATACTCAGGCCTTGTTGAAAGCACCACATCTCAAAACCATTCCCCTGATTCAAGTTCTGTGAAAAATAAGGTGGTAAAATGAGTAGTTACTCCCCCAACTTGCCTTGAAAGAAACAATATTTTTCAAAAGCTTTTCAAAAGCTGTCCCTTTGGCCTGTGAGCATGCAAAGACAACCCTTTCCAGTAAATCAGGACTCTGTCCAAAAACAGTGAATTCAGTTTCACTTTTGTGACTGTGTTGCAATGCCAGATCAAATGAGAAAATGGAAAGTTACTGCAAAGCAGAAAAAGCACTTTGAACTTGTGTAAACTTCTCCTTGGAGACTAGAAATTGAGGGAGCGGCTGGGACCTAGTCAGCAACGTTGATGCTGCTGCTTTTCTGACTTCTCAGTTATCACTATTTGTACAATGTACTGCAGAATTAAATGGCATGGCTAAACAATGTAGTCCAGCAATTTTTATTTATTTATTTAATGCATTTTGTCTCATGCTTCAGTAGAAAACATTTCCAGAGAAACTGAATTACAATCAGTGAAAACAAGATGGCCCCAGATGTGGCACAAAAAGAAAGGAGAGGAAACAGGAAAGAAACAAATTCATTATTAGGTAGAAATCGGGATGTGAGGAGTTAGGTAGATTGGGCCTATTTCTCATCTCTCTTTGCCATAACCTAATGAAATGGCTTCTACTTCGTGATGGCTAAGGAAGGAGTCTGAAAGAACTGATCTTTCAGACATGGCCTGCCTTCACATTTCAGTTAAAGATTCTAAGGTTATACAATGATTAAGAAGTTGGATAGATTTCAAAACACAAAAATAAAAAGGTCAATTTCATAGCAGCAGGTATCTGAAAGTATTTTAAATATTTCTATAAATCTTTTACCATGACTAAGGAATGGAAAGCATCTACATCAGTAAACAACAAAGAGGATTTCCAATATTAAGATCAGTCTGATAATAACAAGAATCATCTGAAGCAATTGCCATGTAAAGTTGGAGAATGAAAATGTATGATGCAAAGGTGACTTTTCTTAAATGTAATCTATGATAATAATACAATGTATATTAATAGCAAATTCATATTCTATTTGTTGTTGCTTTTTCATGTTCAGACAACACAACATAAACATTAAAAATTAAATAGTCAAAGAATAAACATAGAAGTAGATCCCTGTCACTAAAAATGGAAAGTTGGATGTAGTTTAATATATTCATAATACAAATTGAATGATGCAAATGGTATGTGATTTAATATGAATGGAATGAAGCAAACAGTATGTGAATTAAGGAGAAAATTTTTAAAAAGATGTAAAACTCTTGGAAAATTTAAAACCATGAGAATAAAACAGGTTTTTTCCCCTGAATTTTTTGCAGAACAAAAATGATTTTTTTCAGAAAAACTGTTAACCCTTTTTAACAGACTAAATGTTATTTGGAAACATAAAACTCATTTTAAAAATACAGTATATTCTGTATTTTTGTATTCTGTACCAAAAAATACAACCACGTTGGATCTCATCCTGGGAGAAAATCAGGATATACATAAAAAGAAATTTAGCTTACTGTATATACTTATGCATAAATCTAGAAATTTTAGATTTAGAAATTTAGAAAAAATAGACCCCAAAAAACCTGGGTTGGCTTATCAATGTAAGTACTGTACTTCAACTCCTGTGTTTAAAAAGGAACCCCAAGAAAGCCAACTGTAATCTGTCCTGGAAGCACTGAGTGCCCCGACTCTAGCCTTTTAGGGTGAGCACACAGTTATGCTTTCTGGGATTTTGTAAGTTCTTTGGCAATGTGTTCTTTTGCTCCATCCTTTACACTCTTACATGCCCCTAAGTTTTACCCCCAATTTATCCATGGGTCGTTTCAAAATCCATAATTTTGGCCCCAAAACCTACCCTCGATTTACACATGAGGTCGACTTACAGTCGAGTATATATGGTAATTGATCAATATCCAACCTTTGGTAATAGCTTCTTTAAGGTACTTTTTCAAAAAATATATATTATTTTTTACTGCAAATGGAGCTATAAAGTCCTGAACTGGAAGGAGCAACTAAACTATAAGGAACCCCTTTGGCATAGCCAGTTTGAGGGGCAGGTAAAACCGCTCCAATAAAAATAGAGGAAGTCCTAAATAAAATAGAGAAAATTATTTTGTTTCCACTTGTTCTCTGTAGTGTAAAGTAGTGGTTCTCAAATGGTGGGGCACGACTCAAAGGGGGGCACAAGAGTTGCTCTAGTCTAGGGGGGTCACAAGAAATCTAGGCTCTAATGAACTGGCATGCAATCCAAGGAGGCAACACACCTCCCTGTCACCTCATTGGATCCTGCTTGAGGAGGTCCGAGAGGGGAGCAGCTATACTATAAAATATGCTATACAGTACTATAAAATATAAACTATGAGCCACATACCCTCAGCCCCAGAAAACCCTGCGATAGGTTTATCTTAGGGTCACCATAAATCAGAAACAAACTGAAGGCACAAAAGAGCAAATAAAATATTCAAGGCTGAAGCTTGCAGCAATCTGGCACAGACTGTAGCACAGGAGGAGACAGGAAAGAGAAAAAAGGTCCTAAGAGTAGGCAGCCCCAAAGGCTGTTTCAGTGGCCCAGATCCCCAACAGCCACTTTTCTATCTAAAGAAAAGGTGAAACTTCTAGCGTCTTAAAAATTGGTTCCAGGCATTCTCCCCAACATTAATCCCCCCCCCCCCAAATCTTATGTAGATTTCTAGTCACTTCTTATTTCTCTTTTGCACAGTCCAATTTTCTGGTAGTTTTGGCAGTTTGTGTAGCACCTCGAGGATCACAGGGGCTAAATATTAGCCCCCAGACATGCCAAAATTGCCCAGCCTAATTTAACCTTTACTCATTGTTGATATTCCCCCAATGCCAATGTGAACGGTAGCACAACATTGTCAGGATCCCTAAATACCAGCACTTCACTTAAGTAGTGGGGATACAGTTGAATATCCTGTTACAAGCCTCCCTTGTTTTATGCCTACAGCAACCACCTTACTGAAGCTAAGCAAACCAGGGTCTTGTCATTATCTGTATGGGCAACCATCTGGGGATCCCAATGGTGTCATCTTTTATTCCCTGATAGAAGAGAGCTGTGATATGAGTGCGACATACAGTGCACCCACACCATACGCAGCTTTAACCTTATGCAGAAGGTTAAGCCACGCCACACACAGGATTGCTCCCCATTAAATCTCTGGTCTTGATTTCTGCAATGTGCTCTACATGGGGCTACCCTTGTACCAAGTTCGGAAGCTTCAATTAGTTCAAAACATGGCAGCCAGGTTGGTCACAAGCTCCTTAAGGAGCGTCCATATTACACCAGTTTTAAGAGATCTTCACTGGCGACCGATATCTGGGAAGAATTTGTTAGAAGCACAGACAACTAGATTAGTTTCTTCTTCCCAGAGAACCTTCAACGCAGCAGCTCCAAAAGAGTGGAACACAAGGGCTCCATCTCATTACCTCCTTGGATGCTTTTAAGAAGGCAGTTAAGAGGGATCTCTTCCGGTGAGCTTACCCCCCCCCCCCCCCCCCCCCCCGTATAAGAAACATTATCCTCTCTTCTTGATTATGATCTAGATCTCTATATTTCTATTCCACTATTGCTTTTTGGTAGAATCTGTTTTAATGGATTATTACTGTATTATTATGTTTTGTTTGCATTTTAGCAGAAGGAGGGAGGGCTGGGGATGGCAGGGATCATGCTACTAGTTTTTAAATGTTATGTTGGACGGTTGTTACCCGCCTGGATCCTCAAAAGGGAAAGGAGGGGTATAAGGAAATACTTCATTATTATTATTATTATTATTATTTATTGTTACAATTTTTATTGCATTTTATTACTGTTTTGTATATTTATTACGTTGTAATCCTGCTACGGATCCGCTGTGTATGGAGAGGGCCCACTGTATGTAGGTAGGGGATATATATATATATATTATTTGTAGCCTTTGTAACATACAACTAAAGCATAGCTAATGGCCTTATTTACATACTAATCATTTCCTAGTCACTAGTTATGTCTGTCAGAATGAAAACCTTCCACCTCCATAACGGCTGAGGACCAAGTTGCTTCCCTTTGACTCTCAACTTGGTTGTTTCCCTTTGACCTTGCCTAGTATTTACCTCGCACTCCGACTCACAGCCATTTTTACTATTTCAAGGGGTTTTGGTGGATCCGCTCCTGACAAAGTTACTATAAAGTCACTCAAAGTTAAACGAAAGTATAACAATGAAAGGGAAGCCTTAACGAGAAGAAGCAGAGGAGAAGGAAGGGGCAAATGGAAGCCCTTCCCCTCCTCCCTCGGAGCAGCGCCCGACGTGACCCTCGTCCTCTCCTCTCAGGCGAAGTACACCCGGCGGATATCTGGCCCCATCTGCCAGGAAAGGCTAAAGGGCGCTGCTATTTACCGACTCCTCGCTCTTTTCCCAGCGGCCGCCTCATTTCTCCTCAGACAGGGAGCGATGCGCGCGGCACGCTCCCTTCTGCCCATGCGCGAACCAGCCTTGCTGCGGTCCCCAAACCGTGGCCCTTTAAGAGATTTGGGACTTCATCTCCCAGAATCCCACGCCGTTGTCCAACATGGCTGAGGCTTCTGGGAGCTGAAGTCCAAAATTTCTCTTAAAGGGCACAGTTTGGGGAACGTGACTCCCTCACGCGGAGGAGACTCCTCCTCCTCCCTTCAATCAATCAGTCAATCAACCAACCAACCAACCTATCTATCTATCTATCTATCTATCTCCCTCAAAATTGTGCCCTTGGAGAGAGATTTTGGACTTCATCTCCCAAAAGCCTCAGCCATGTTGACCAATAGTCAGGGATTGTGGGAGATGAAGTCTATAAAAAATCTCAACGTGGAGATTCCCTTCTTCTTCTTATTATTATTATTCTGCGCATGCGCGTCCCACATAGAAGAAATGCGTCCTCCTCCTCCTCAGTTGCCACCAAATACAAGCGCGCGAGGAAGGGAAGGGAGCTCGCGCATGCGCGGACAAGCGGCCCCGCCCACAACAGGGGAGACTCCTCCTCCTCCTCCTCCTCCGTTAGTTCTGCTTCTTCTCCGCTCGCGCGCTCCCTCAGTAGCACTGCCTCGATTTACGGCAGCTGAAAAAGGGACGTAAAAGCGCCGCCCGGGCGAAGAGGCTGGCCGAGGTAAAAAAAAATGCCGGGTGTTTTCACTCCTCTCGAGGGTGATGGGCTTTCCCAGAATTCCACAGCCTTGAGCCAGAGAAAGAGTTACAAGCGGGATATTTCTCCAGTGTGGATGCAGCCTGTCTCCGCACTGTAGAAACAACCCGTTTTGGCGCGGCTGAAATGGCCCTGGCTCAGGGCTATGGCATTCTGGGAATGGTAGTTGGCTGTTGAAGGAAAGGGCCTCCCTTTCCCTCTCTTGTTGTTGTTGTTTGTTGTGTGGCTTCAAGTCGTCTCTGACCCGTGGCAAATTTCTTCGGGGGGGAGTTGCCATTGCCTCCCTCTGAGGCTGAGAGAGTGTGACTTGCCCAAAGCCCCCTCAATGGGTTTCCGTGACCAGAGATGTCCTCCTTTTCCAGGACGCGTCCTACATTTCCAGCCTGCTGTCCAGGCAAAATGTCCTCCATTGTGGGCATGTCTAAGAGGCACGAATGAGTGAGTGTTTTTAAGAAAAGCTTTTGTTTTGTCACGTCCGACATTTCTTGCAATGGCACCAGAGTACTACAAGGCCCTGCATTTTGTAGTACGCACCTTGTCGCCCTTTGCGTCTGGGACATTGCTCCCTCTGGGGGCAGGCAAAGGTCCCAAGGAGGAGAAAGGTCTGGAAACCATGAAGCCCTATGAGGAACGACTCAGGGAGCTGGGGATGTTTAGCCTGGAGAAGAGAAGGTTAAGAGGTGATAGGATAGCCCTGTTTCAATACTTGAAGGGATGTCATGCTGAGGAGGGAGCAAGCTTGTTTTCTGATGCTCTAGAGAAAAGGACCCGGAACAATGGATGCAAGCTCCAGGAAAAGAGATTCCAGCTCAACATTAGGAAGAACTTCGTGACAGTAAGGGCTGTTCGACAGTGGAACAAACTCCCTCGGAGTGTGGTGGAGTCTCCTTCCTTGGAGGTCTTTAAAGAGAGGCTGGATGGCCATCTGTGGGGGGGAGGTGATTGAGAGTTCCTGCATGGCAGAAAGGGGTAGGACTGGATGCCCTTGGGGTCTCTTCCAACTCAGCGATTCTGTGATTGTTTCCTTCTTTCTCTTCCCCTCCTTGTTGTTATTGTGTGCCTTCAAGTCGTTTCTGAATTATGGCAACCATATCTTGGGGCTTTCTGTCACTTTTCTTCTGAGAGGGGTTTGCCCTTGCCATTGTCGGAGGCTGAGAGAGTGTGACTCACCCAAGGTTACCCAGCAGGATCGGAACCCTGCTCTCCTGAGTCACTGTCCCAACATTAAAACCACTCCACTGTGCTCTCTCTCTCTATTTATCTTCCCCTTCTACCTGAATCTCTTTTTTTCTGGCTGCATCTGCACTACAGAAATAATCCGGTTTGAGACCATTTTAACTGCCCTGGCTCGGTGCTAGGGAATCCTGGGAATTGTAGTTTGTTGTGGCACCAGAGCTCTCTGACAGAGAAGGCCAAATGTTTCCCAGAACTACAGTCCCATAGCATGGAGCTGTGGCAGTTCAAGTGGTGACAAACTGGGTTATTTCTGCAGTGCAGAAGCAGTAGCAGTCTTGGTCCTTCTTCTTTTTCTGGACCCATCGCTGCCTGGGTGGGTTCCTGTCAGGTGTAAAGGTGTGACAGGCCGAAGTAAAAGCCCCTTTGTCCAACCTGCATGCAGTTTCAGCTGCAGAACTACCTGCCTCAAATAAAGTCAGGCCAGCAGCAACTGGGGTCACCAGATGTCCTGCTTTTCAACCTTCTGTCTAGGAGGAATTCCAAAATGTCCTCCATTTTGAACAGGACTAAGGTCCCAAACACACTGCAGAAACAATCCAGTTTGGGGCCGCTTTAACTGCCCTAACTCAATGCTAGGGAATCCTGGGGATTGTAGTTTTGTGAGTCATTTAGCCTTCTCTGTCAGAGAGCTCTGGTGCCACAAAAAACTACAATTCCCAGGATTCCCTAGCACTGAGTCAGGGCAGTTAAAGCCATCTCAAACTGGATTATTTCTGCAGTATGGATGCAACCTTAGATTCTACCTCAGTTCAGCCTGACATCTTGTACCTTTTTGTTATCACTGGTTTGTGGCTCCCTCTCTGTTTCCCTCTTTTTCTTTACCATCTCATGTCAAGAACAAGTTGAGGACATCCCTTTATTAATGGATTATTTTGCATATCCTTACTCAGTAGTGGGAGTGTTGTGCAAATTGCAGCAGCTGACTTGGAGCCATGTCTTTCAGTTGATTGCTGCCAAACTCTCTTGATTTCCAAAGTGCTTCAGATTTACTCATTTAACTGCAGTAAATTAATTAGCCTGGTAAATCTGGGTTCATTTTCCCCCCTGCTGCAGAACAGCAACATTTTTAAACTGGGGAATTCAAGACAAATGTTTGGGATATGTTTCAAAATCTTAATAATTGCATTCTTTACATTGTCCGGGAGGTTTAAATAAAAATCCTTCTGGTTATCTGTTTATCTTCTTTTCTGGTGAATCCCAAATGTTTTGTTTAGTTTTCCTGAATTGTAAGTGTGCCTGAAAAATACAAAGACAATACCAAACTAATAGCAAGTCTTTGCTCAGCTATTTTTTTCTTCAGAACCAACAAGAGGAACAAGAATATCTGGTGTAGACTTTGTGACAGATTCTTATTTGGAGCACTCTCCTTTATTGAGAAGGAAGCATCATTCTGTTTGTTGCAAGAGAAGTAGTCCAACTAGACGCAACTGGGTTATATTAACTTGGGCTTTTGTTTCAGTTGCTGGTAAGGATTAAAACATTACGAAAATAGGTTGGATATGGACTTGCCCAACGAAAGCATATTTCTGTTCATGGATTTACTTCTGTTCAGTTCTAATTATAAAAGTCTTTCTTGGGCACCATTTCACTTTGTGCTTCTGAGGAAGCAGACCAAGTCTATGAAAGCTTATGCAACATCTTCTACATATAGTAGTTAGTCTCAAAGTTGCTACAATATCCCTTTGCACATTGATATTACAAAGGAACATGGCTATGGTCCAAAACACACTGCAGAAATAATCCAGTTTGAGACCATTTCAATTACCCTGGCTCAATGCTACGGAATTGTGGGAGCTGTAGATTTGTAAGACATTTAGCCTTTGTCAGAGAGGTCTGATGCCACAATAAACTACGATTCCCAGGATTCTCTAAGCACTGAGCCAAGGCAGTTAAAGTGGCCTCAAACTGGATTATTTCTGCAGTGTCTTTTAGACCCAAGTCTCTGAATTCTGTTCAAAGAATTCCTAATGGAAGGTGAAGACATATCATCTGTAATGCATTTCCTGCAGTCTCCAGCCCTGTCTCACATTCTGTCCTAGAGAATCCCCCAACACTTTGGGACACTGTTGGGAGGGGCAATGAAATATGTAATAGGAAGCTGAACCTTCTTGTTTTAATAGAAAAATCTATTAATAGACAGAGTTTTGCCCACAGGCAATCTGGTTCCATGCCAATGTATAATGGAAAAATTGCTTGTGCTATAGATTCTTTTCCATTTGAATGGTATAACACTCCTGAATGGATACAGAAATTCACTTAAAATCTAACAAAACCCCATTTTGACCATGTCAAGGATGATGCAGTTCTAAAATGATCAAAAACATGTACATTGATTTTCTCCATCACATAAAAAATTACTTTAAAACCATCATGGTGGTTAAGTTCTCTTTTAGGAGTTGATTTTTTAAACTGTCTAGTAGCAACTACAATATGTGGCATGCATTCTTTATATACACACTATGTTCTTTATTCACTATTTAATTCATAGTAATTTATCCTTGCAGTGGATTGAGAACTCTAATGCATTCCAATGGCATTAGAAATTTGCTAGTTTTCATTCATTTCTGGAAAAAGAATTGCTATGACACCAGTTGCAGTTCAAGTTTACCTGCTTAATAACTGGGCGATGTAAATAATCTGTCCCTTAAATCTCTAGACACTAATTTATGTATAAGTAATTTAAGCCTGCATATGTCACATGTCTGACTATTACAATTTAACATTAGAATGCTGCTTATGTTAATCTAAAACACTTTATATTTCAGATAGACCAGGATTTTATATTTTACAGCAATTAACATCTGTCAGATACGAACTTCCAACACTCAAAAATCCATGAGTGGGAATCGATCCTTGAAGAAACGATGTGGGGAGTTGCAACTAGAATCCCCAGTACGTTATGGTCATGTCTCTTCTGCAGGATGTTCATTAAGCAAGTTAATTCAGTTGCCTACACCACCCTTGTCAAAGCACCAGCTAAAACGATTAGAAGAACACAAGTATCAAAGTGCTGGACGATCCCTACTTGAGCCACTGATGCAAGGTTATTGGGAATGGTTAGTCAGAAGAGTACCAGCTTGGATCGCTCCTAATCTGATTACAATAGTTGGACTGATAATAAACATCTGTACAACCGTAATATTAGTGTGTTACTGTCCAACAGCTACAGAGCAGGTAAGATAAAAAAATTTACACTTGATTTGTGGAAGGGAGTCCCCTCCCAATAAATGCTTCAGTATTACAATTTACTTGCTTTGGGCTGATCTGCAAACTGACACATACAGAGTTATTTTGTGGCATCCTAACTACTAGAAATTTTAGAAATGTGTTTGCAATAGATAACATCTTAGAATATGAAAAAGGTGTTCCCCCCAGGGCAGATGTAAGCTTGGTTTTGTCATGTGCTGAAATAACATCTATGGAAAACATATAGAAAGGAATTAAGTGAGACTATTTTCCATGTCAAGTAGAAGGCAAATATTTGGAGGGGTTATCATAGGCTCTGCAGCTGGAATACCTTTGCAAGAGACTGAATAAGTTTTCAATATTACATGTTTCACCTCTTCTTATATATGACACTGTAAGATTTGTACATAATAAGCCCTAAAGGCACCAGATCCTGTCTGATCTTGGAAACTAAGAAGGGCCAACCCTGGTTAGTACTTGGATGGGAGACCACCAACAAATGCAAGGTGCTGTAGGACATATGTCAGAGAACTGGCCAAACCACCTCTGAGTATTCCTTGCCTAAGAAAACCCTATGACATTTATGGGGTTGTCATTAGTTGACAGGTGACTTAAAGGCTCATACACTTGATAGACTTCTAGTAAAAACTGTTCATGTTGAGATACCTGTTCTACAGCTTTTGACTCATGTGGCTCTGTGGCTCTTAAACTGTTTTCTTTATTGCAAACTTAACGTTTGTAAAAGGGATCACTATTGATTTCTAAGTTATTGTACTTAGCCAAGCTAGTATGTCAAAAATAGAAAAGAGTTAGAGAGATGCAATGAGGGTGCTTCCAGACAAGGTTGTTATTGTTTAATCCTCTGCCTTGTTCATGGAATTTTATTGATGATCCAGATGATGTTATCTTCGGTTTGTATCCCTTCTGAATTTTCCCACTCCTTCTCCAATATTTATTTTTATCGGGAAGAAAAATCTGTTAAGGAGGAAAAGGTGAGATAGGAGTCTAACAGACGGGCAACATGGAGCAGCCAGAGGCTGCTCCCGCCCCAATCACCCCCTGACTGGCATGGGACCGTGGCAACCAAATGCTGTGGTCCACAACAGACCACCAGCAAGGAGCGGTTTCCCCTGCTCCTTGTTTTTTCCTTCTCCTTCTGTAGCTGGCTCTGGGCAGCATTACCTTGGTGCGGCTTCCAGCTGATCCGGGTGCGTGCGTCATCTGCACACCATGCCCTGGATTGGTCCAAAGGCGACACATTTTACCCGTCTGTTTCGGGCCATAGTTGCATGTTACCTTCTGATTTGTAAGTGAGCTCTCCATCTGGAAGTACTCTTAAGTGTGTCTTGTTCCTCCCTTCTGGAGAGAGTGTACTCTAGATCTCCCTGGCACATACCTGACCAAGGTTGCATTTGCACTGCAGAAATTATCCAGTTTGACACTTCTTTAACTGCCATGGTTAATGCTGTGGAGTTTTAGGAATTGCAGTTTATTTTGGCAGCAGAGCTCTCTGATAGGGAAGGCTAAATGTCTCACAAAATTACAGTTCCCATAATTCCATAGCATTGAGCCGTGGCAGTTAAAGTGATGTCACTTTAAAATGGACTATTTCTGCAGTGCAATTGTAGCACAAAATGGGGGTTCTTACTGAAATTACTGATAGGACGTTGTTTTCAATATTTGTCCTATTGACACTTACCTGTAGTTTATCTCATCAGTGATAAATAATTGTTCCTATTTCTCTATTCCCTGTGATTTTTTTTAAAGCTAAACATACTTTTTTTCTCATCTAGCCTCTCACAAAGCTGGGTTGTTGTAAACTTATTCACAGCCTTCATTAATTTAGGTGTTTAGAAATCAATGGTCAGTTTGCTATAAATGAATAGCATCTTATGTGCTAGCAATATTGTTACTTGTTGATTGTTGAAGAGGGTGCTCCCATTAATAAAAGTAAACATTTCATTGACTTTATTGCTGTCTGGTTAAAATCCTGAATCATGCTTATGTTTTAATTTTGTTGATTTATTTACCAGTAAATTCTTGGCAATATTGCTCCTTTGCCAATCATTCCCTGTCTCTTGCTTTTTAAAACTCTTTTCTCTATCTTCACTTTATTACTTTGAATGCAGTGCCTCTGCTTTAAAGTTTTTAATTTGTTTTATAACAAATGCTGATGAGCGATCTTAATCTTGTGTTTTATATAGCTGATGAATTTTCTGTCCATTCCTTCACCCACATAATTAAAAAGCATAATGGTAAAAAAGTATCAAATGAAAGTCGACTGAAGCCAGTAATGCTATATAGTTCCATTAGTTTCTATCTTTCAGATAGCTTTCTATGTGAAGTGCAACTTAAAGTTGTAGTAGATCAAAATACTGACATTTTACAAGAACCTCTTCTACACAGTTGCTTATTACAGTAGTTAAACTCTGCTAGTCTTTAGCAATGGCTGCATTCTTCTTGCAACTATAAATATAGGATGGGTGTGTGTGTGTATGTGTCTCAAAACACAACTGAGAAGCCCACAGCTTATTTTTGTTCTATATCTTTAAGATACATTTTGGAAATCCATTAGGGCTGTAGTTGCTCAGGGAAGCACCAGATTTATTTATTTATCACAAACCTCTTCCATCCATCATCTGTTACCATTTTATGTCTTAATATGTAAAAGGCTGCTTTACTATAAACTATTCTAGATATTTCCAAGTAGTACAGTGTGTAATACATTACTTAGAAAACATCCATATGAGCTGTAACCATGAGAAGTGCTAGTTGACATATATTGGGTTACCAATAAAATGCTGCCTCAGCTATTTGAATAACTATTTGTATACACTCAGATGTTCTTCACAGAGTTGTCTGTATATATGTGTAAGAGAGGAAGAGGACTGACTACAAGTCGATAATGAGCTGTAAAGTTTTTAATGACATATAGAGCAGGAAGAGGTAAAATGGGTAAAGGCCATGAAGTTATAATGGAAGGTGACATTTTAGTAAGAATTGTCATTGAGGAAATGTATGTAATGGTTAGCAGCATTTATGCAAAACTGAATGTATTTTGTTTTTACTGGACAATATCCAAACAGAAAGTTCTTTAACCCTTCATCTTAGACTTTTTAAAGTTGCAAATCATAGTGAGTTTTACCATATATGTGTAAGTATGTGCCTTCAGTCACCTGGCGACTTATGGTGACCCTATGAATTTTCATAGGATTCATCCAAGTACTAACCAGAGCTGACACTATACTTACTTAAATCTGGTACATGCATAGGAACGTTAGAAAAGGTAAGAAAAGATAGAATTATATTTAAGCTTACTGTTAGCATACTAAAGCATTGTTGTTCATAAAGGCAACAAAGGTAATCTAGATCAGACTTAGGCTTAAATACCATAAAGGCACCAGAGACTATCTAATATTGAAAGCTAAAAAGAGTCAGCCCTGGCTAGTACTTGGATGGGAGTGCACCAAAATTCTGGGTGCTATAGACTATATTTAAGAAGAAGAAACTGCCAAAGATAACTGTGAGTACCTTGCCTAAGAAACCTCTGTGAAATTCATGGGGTCGCCACAAGTCAACAGGCAACATACGCATATATCAGACGTAGAGTCTGCATGGTGTGGTGGTTTGAGTGTTGGACCAAGACTCCAGGAGACCAGCATTCACATCCCCACTTGGCCATGGAAACCCATTGGGTGTCCTTGGCAAGTCTCAGCCTTAGAAGAAGGCAGCTGACGTTATGGTTGTTGCATTACCTTATGCAGGTTGAGTACCCCTTTTCTGAATAATAATAATAATAATAATAATAATAATAATAATAATAATAAT
>NC_056525.1:45086923-45121508 GCF_019175285.1 Sceloporus undulatus | reverse complement strand
TCCGGGTCCTGTTCTCTGGAGCAGCAGAAAACAAGCTTGCTCCCTCCTCAATATTGACATCCCTTCAAATATTTAAACAGGGCCCGGAACAATGGATGCAAGCTACAGGAAAAGAGATTTCATCTGAACATTAGGAGGAACTTCCTGACAGGGCTGTTCGACAATGGAATGCACTCCCTCGGAAGGTGATAGAGTCTCCTTCCTTGGAGGTCTTTAAACAGAGGCTGGATGGCCATCTGTCAGGGATGCTTTGAATTGGATTTCCTGCATGGCAGGGGTTGGACTGGATGGCCCTAGTGGTCTCTTCCAACTCTACGATTCTATGATTCTATGATTCTATGATATTATTTCAGGATCTTGGCTAGTTTCTTCATAGCTGCCTTTCCTAGTCCTAGGCTTCTGTTTTTTTTATTGTAGTCTCCATTTTGATTAATGACTGAGCCAAGATAGATAGGAAATCTCATTGTCATCATTATTTAAAGTTGTGTAAATCATCTCTGGTCATTTTTGGTTGTTTTTTGTTGTTGTTGTTTTATTACGACTGTAAACCTGCCTTTGCACTTCTTTTTCTGGTTTTCTTCAGTAATAAATCCAAATGTTTACTATGATGGCATCTGCATATCTTAAATTATTCATGATCCTTTCTCTAATTTTCACATCTCCTTCCTCAGAGTATTTTGCATATAATACATTCAGCATACAAGTTCAACAGATAGGGCAATAAAGACAGCTTGCCTGAATCCGTTGCCAGTTGGAAACCTTTCAATTTCTCTGTCTTCTGCCCTGACATAGCATCTTTCCCAAGTACAGGTTACATGTCAGGACAATCAAATGTTGTGGTGCACCCCTTTGTTTAGGGGCAGACCATATTTTTTCATGATCCACACAAAGGTAATCTATAAAGGTAATCACACAAAGGTAATCTATAAAGCACAGGCTGATTTTCTTCTGAAATTCTTTTGTGCACTCCATTATGCATGTACAGTATGTTTTCAATATGATTCCTCATGCCTCTGAGTGCACCTTCCACTTCACTTTCTAAAATTGTGGGTTCATCTTCAGATGGTTGTATATCATTGCATCTCAGCTTACTTTTGTAAAGTGATAAAACTCTAACCTTATCTAGGAAACTTTCTGTGCTATATTATAGCCATACCTCTTCTTTTGTCCATTATGTTGGTACAGTTACTAGACTACTAGAGCTGGATAAGAGGTAGTGCTGTGGTAGCATGGATCATTGATTATGAAGTGTTACTAGTGGTGAGAGCCAGCATGGTGTAGTAATTTAGTGTTAAACTGGGACTGTGGTAGACCAGGGTTCAAATCCCTGCTCAGCTGGAAACCCACTGAGTAACCTTTGGCAATTCATACTCTCTTAGCCTCAGAGGAGTGCAGTAGTAAACCATGTCTGATTAAATCTGCCAAGAAACTCCCATGATAGGTTCACCTTGTTTTTGTGTGCCTTCAAGTCATTTCCGACTTATAGCGACCCTATCACGGGATTTTCTTGGCAAGATTTGTTCTGAGGAGGTTGCCTTCCCCTGCAAGTGGTACAGTCCTGTACATGTCTACTTGAAAGTAAGTCCCTCTGAATTTAGTGAAACTTATACTTAGGTAGGTGTGCATAGGATTGAAACCACACAGTTCAGACTCAATATAGATGTAATATTGATCTTTAAAATACATGTCAATTTGAATTTTAAAGGAACTGAGAAGCTTTTCTAGCTGTACTACTTTGGGTCTTTTAGCTTTTTCATGATATATATTATGTATAAATCTTACATTGATCTTGGATCATAACAATCTGTGTTACCACTGTACATCAAGGTCAGAGGGTAGTAAACACAAGAGAGTAGCAATTACATATTGCACGATGTTGAATATCTGTAATGATGAATTAGTTAATGCATTTATTCATCTATGTGAATTGGGTTTTGTAATCTATGTTGAATTACTGATTTTTGTTTTCAGTTTTTGTGGTTTTGGGAACGTGTATTGCTGTGCAACTGGGAACAAATCCTGACTGGATGTTCTTTTGTTGTTTTGCTGGGACGTTCATGTTTTACTGTGCACACTGGCAGACCTATGTTTCTGGAACATTACGCTTTGGAATGTAAGTAAACAAGCTAATATAAAGAACTAATGTTGTCTCATCTTTCATAAGTCCTTAATTCAATAAGTATGTCTTTATATATTTGTTACCTGTGTGTTGAAATAATCCTATAGTTATTATTCTGACAGTAATGATACAGCTAGACACAGTGTTCTCATTTCATCATTTTTAAAACAGTCAGATGATTTGTAAACAGCAAGAAGTATTAAAAACATTATAAATTTGTAGTAGTTAATCAGTATCATAAAATTGCTTTTTCAGTTTTAATAAGACAAACGGAATGGTTGTATTTTACAAGCATTATTCCATAGTGGCTCTGATACAATCCTGTAGACTTAAGCAAGTTTTAAGCAAAAGCAATGTGGAATAAGAAACCTGTGAATAAAATATTACTAGTAAAAATCCAAAATTGTATACATTATTGCTAGATGGAGGTTATTACAAAGAGAATCATAGTGCTACTAGAATATTAGAGTTATGCTAACAGATGGTTGAGAAAGTAATGCCAATACAAAATGCTGAGGAGAGCAGGATTTTGCTGGCACAACAGATGATAAATCCTGTGCTGAGCAATTATTTCCTTTTGATCTTAAAATGAGCCCCCTTATGTGGGTTAGCAGTTGATACTTACAAACTAGTTTTCAAAAAAATATGAAATAAAATACTATCATTCTAGCTGATTTATGAGTTCCTTATCTTGGCATATGATGAGTGCCTCCGCTATGTTGGCTTTTATAGCTAATGGGATGAGAAGCACAATATATGTAGCTGACAGATTGGTCAGTGCTTAATTAGAGAATACAGTCCCTGGCAATAGTGACTTTCTTTTCATCGGTGTCTGTCCTATTCTCTTCTGGGGAAAAATACCATAATTTAAGCATCTTCCTTCCATTATTAGTCATTATTTCTGTATGTTTGCTTGAATGTCTTTGATGTATTTTGACATGCTGAATCCAAATCTGTACCCAGATGGTGCACTCCAGTGCATATCATACAACCAAGAATGACAACCAAGGTGGCTAATGCTAACTATTTAACAACACGTTCTAATTTAAACAGTGTCCATGCAGTTTTGAGGGCAAATCTGTATTAGGCCTAGCATCGATCTCAAAGGTTTTTAGAAGCCCAAGTAGTAAAATTACAAAACGATCTCCTATTTATTTATATTCTGAGCAACAGTGTGTAGAAAACATGTTGTGAAAGTAAATATTATAGATCACAGTTAGGACCCAACCCTCTAGTTCTGGACTGGGCAAAGTGTAGCCTGGGGATGCAAGTGATTCCTCCCTGACCATTTTAGATTGCGCGCATCCTGCTTTCAAAATATTTTAAATTGTTTTAAACATGCTTTTGCACATGGATGCCCTCTAGGGGGCATGAGGGCATTATGCCATGTCTCTCCCACTACATTTTAGGGTCAGGAGAGGAGTTTTTATAAACAAAAAGTGACTTCCAACTCCAAGTCTTTTTCTGTTGTAAAACAGGCTTCTCCTGGGCCTAAAACAGCTTGGGGAACAAAAACATGGCAAAAGAAGCCCTCACAACTTCTACAGGAATTTGTTTGGAAAAAAAAATCTTTGGAGGCTTGTTTGTTTTTTGCGTGGAGTGCAACAGGCAGTTAGCCTCAAGATCTCCTGGGAAGCCACTGTGGGCCCCTGACCTCTGATAGTTGCACACCCCTCCTCTAGAAGTTTTCCTAGCATTGCCAGTGGTCAGAGATTGTGGAAATTGCAGTCTTGAGGATCAGATTCTCCACACCTGTTCCTGAGATTAAAATCACTTATAATTTATATGTGAGACTAAGTTCTGAATAGACATCCATATGATTGCTCTTCTAAATGTATTAATTACATTTGCCAAAAATTGAACTTTCTACAGTCTGAAATACTTAAATCCAGTTTTCTGATTGAAAAACTGCAATAGTTATGTATTGTATGTATTAATATTACTTTAAAAACATATTCATTTAACTCATACATTGTTTATCTTCTGCTCTTAAATATCATAAAGTCATCAGGAATCGAGTGTAGGTTAAAAAAAAGAAAGAGGTTTATTCTTCCTCAGCTGCACAACAACTGACTGATCAAATTTGTTTGTGCAAATCATCATGCATACCCATCTCAAAGATACAAAGTTTTGTTTCATCTTAAACAGCTAAACATTAAGAGGAGTCTTTTTAATTGTTTCAAAGCTTTTTAGATTATAAATTAAAGGACTGCTGTGTTCAAAACAGTGGCCTATTTTCTGATCCTTATAGCTTTCAAAACTAACTGGCTTCTATGCATGGTTTTTCAGGCAATCCTAGGTACAAAGTCACTGTGTCCAAAACATTGGCTAAGCCTGAAACTAGACAGTTTTCTTGATGCAAAGAAACTGTTTTTTTCAGCAGGTGTTTTAGAGCCTTATTGAACCTATATAGTGCAAATATCCAGAGATCTATAGGTCAACTTAAAACAAATGGTATTTTTTAATACACTATGTTCTCTTTTAAGAATATGAAAATTTGACAAGGCATAAGCATAATAATGACTGTGGTAGAAATCATGTAGCTCTTCCTAGATATTATTGGACTGCAAGTCCCAGCAGCCCTAACACACATAATTGATGGTGGAAAACATTTGAGAGTTGTGGTCCAGAAACATCTGGAGGGTCACACTGTTCTTACCCAGCCTTAGATGGATAGCCTCCTTATGCTATGATTGCTTGTTCCACAAATAGGTATTTCAAAGAGAGTTGAGTGCTTGAAAAATTGATACAGGTTTTTTGCATAAGCTTTCTTTCTACAGTTCCGTTTCTTTGGAGATATGTGTTAAGCAAGCTAGAGAGCAGTTTAAGTTACATAACTTTAAGATTATGCTTGTTAATTGATAATAAACTGGTAAAGTAATAAAATGGTACAGTTAAAATATTACACTAAAAGAATAACATTCAGTTTCACCGAACATTGTAACTAGAACAATTGCATGTAAAGCATATTTTTTCTGATAATAGTAGTTTTATCCTGGGAATAATTGTGAAATATTTTTCATATGTTAATCATAATTTATTATAATTCAGAATTATTGATCATTTTAGTCATGTGACATATCTAAATATAGTTACAACTTTAGACCCTTTATGATCTGCCTGTTTCTAGAGGCATAAATCAGAACTATTGCTGTAGATTATTCATGATATTTGCATGAAGTTATTTCAAGGCTGGAATTTAAAGTGCAAAGCTTTAATTTGGATTTACGTGAGATTTGTTTGGCAATCTATATATGCATTTTTATGTTTTGCTTTTAGGATACTTTTTATTGTATTAATTATAGTGTAGAGTCATTGAACTCAATAAGAGCTGCAACTTATTTCAGTAGAATGTAGATTCCCTCCATTATTGCTGCTTTTTACTCCTTTCTGTGATTACAATTGTACCTGTAACATCTTAGAAGAGATTTTATGATGTCCGTGTCCATAATTCTGAGTGAAAATCTGTTTGCATGGTGCTATTAAGCTGAAGCTAACTAAAGTGTTTTTTAAATGTTTCTTTCCCTCATACCTAGATTTGATGTTACAGAGTCTGAACTCTGTATTATAATAACTCATCTTCTCACAGGAACTCTGGGACCTGGTTTCTGGAATGACACGGTAACTGATAGAAATCAGTGTTACCCGATGAACAATGGCATGAATTCTGTAGAGACAGCACCTCTTTGTCATGCACGCTGTAACTGAAAAAATGACAATTGTTTTCCTAATGATTTTTCCAAGACATTTGTTTCAATGAACACAGTCCTCAATGCCTAAAAGGGAAATAAAAACTCAGATTGTGAAGCTCCCCTCACCCCTCTGTTCTAAAAACATACATAGCTTTGTTTTGAAACTCTGGTGTTTTCTTCCCTATTGGCTATTGTAAAATATGCAGAACTGACTTCACCTCTTTGAAGAGAAGAATCCCAGAGTGTTGGAAGCATCTCTTTTCATAAGGTCTGGATTAATTTTGTTGGAACCACCTTTGGAATATTTCCTTCCTATTTTGCTAGAAACCTTTCCACCAGAAAAAAGAATGTCTAGATAGAGATATATTGATGTTAGAATATATTGATATTAGAAAAATATTCCTAGTCATTAGAATTCCTTGCCCTTGAACTTAGGAAAGCCTATAGGGTTCTTTCCTAAGAAAATTTGTAACAGTATTGCAATTTCCTAATAAGCAAAAGTTCTACTGTACTACTTTCCTCAACCTAAATATCAGTTAAAGGAAATTGAATCTCATGGATTTTTCATTGTTTTATAGAATGCAGCATAGATATGTTTTTCCCCTTAAGGCACATTTATGCTAGATTCTAAAAATATCCAGCATGTAAAATACTAATTCAGGTTTCTGATTTAAACATAATGTTATTAAAACAAATCAATTGAGGCTTTCCAAATCTCTCAAGATCTTATGTAAGGTTACTTTCCTTCAGTTTCTTTTTCTGCTAATACTGTGTTTGAACATAAAACAATTTCACACAGAAAGATTTCCCAATATAATTAGAGTGCAGAAAATATTTGTATCAATTTTTGTTAAGACAGACCCCAAATGTACTACTATGTTGCATACTGGATGTTTGTGTATTTGTAGCAACCAATTTTTTGTAGTATTTCTCTGAGTACATTATGGCTTGAATGAAGGAGAGGTGGTCAGGCAGGGATATCTCCCTAAATATAAAAACAGCTATCTGGAACCACTTCAGAAGACAGATCAAGCACTTTCTGATACACATTATTAAAATCAGTGTGTTGAGATTTTTAAATTTGGTATTATCTTTGTCAAGAAAGAGAAGACCAGGAATTTGGTACATTGAATTATTCGAATTTTTTTTTCTCTCAGCAAGGCTAGGATTTTTGCTATTTTCCTAGCTGTGTGGAACTACTCCATAGACATCAAAATGAAAGAATGCCTACTTGATAGGACATATTTTTCCTAAATGTTTTTATGACAGATTTGAGGTAGTGGAGATAAAATACAGTAAATGGAGATGTCCACTCGGTGCCACAGTTTGCCCATTAAAGGTTACTGAATCAGGTCCTTAGGCAAATTGAGATAGTGACATGTTGACAGTTTCATAGGGATTGGAACTGTATTGGAACTGTGAAAATGTTGAACCATTTGAAAATGAAGAATACAAAATTAGGAAATGAAGGCTTCATACATGAGCCAGTCTGAATTTGGTTGCCTCCAGGGATCAGTCAGGGATCTATTGGAAGTCTCCCAGATCTTGGTTTGTCAACTAATTACTTGTGTGCCTAGGAGAGATTTTCCATAGACATTCAAGCAGATACATATTTTTTTAAAATGACAACTCAGTCTAATAGATTTTAAAATAATAATCAGTTAGTACTTGTGAAAATTGCTTGAAAATGGATGACTGCCATATATCTTTGGGATAAAAGTGTATTTTGTGGGCTCTGCTGGCCCTTAAGTGATGGTTACAGCTGCTGAAATCAGTCAGGAAGGAGAGAATACTTTCAAACCTCTCCTGTAACTGGCTACATTTGACAGTTTTTCATGGGCAAGAGATTCCTGGTAGGGCCTTCTGCCATTCTGGGATTGAGGGCTTGTAGGTGGGAGGATGCATATTAGGAATTCCTCTGAGCCTCAGATTTTAATCCAAACTGGAGACTAATTTGGTTGACTACAGTGCTCACTACTTCTTTAAGATTAATATTATGACTCTCTCAGCTTCATAGCTAGGCCCAAGTCTGGGAAGCTTCCTGACATTTCCCCTTGAATATTATATTTTTCCTCTGTGAAAACACTAATAAAAATTAATCTTAATTAGTGTATTTAATCCCATCAGGCATAAACTACTATTTTATAGAAACCTGGAAACAAAATATAGTAAAATGTATTATAATATGTCACAGACAATATAAAGGAAGAGAGTGTGTGTGTAACATAAGTTCATGATTTCGTATACCCAGTTCCCTGTTTCATATGTAACTGATAATGCAAGGATGATCATAGAGTTTTTCCTGATGACATGTACTTGATTTACTTGAAGGTAGGTTTTTGAAATTTTTGAAAGACTTCATATGGTAATGACTTACATGATCATACAAATTCAACCTGTTTGCACCCTCTGATATTTTTTTCCTACTATATATCTTTCCAAATATTTTTGAAGCCTTAATTTTTCTCTCTAACAGTGTGATTTATGCAAGATTGCTTAATCCTGTTTTTCTCTGTTCTTAGTGTTCGTCTATATATAAATATATATGTGTTGTAGCCTTTAAGCGGAATTGTCCATCACCTTAAAAAGATGTCCATTTCATGATGTAAAGGCACTTTGTGTAGTGAAATTTTTGTTCAGAAATTGGACAAAGTTTTCATTGCCTCTTTCTTCACTTGATGCAACTCATAAATTGGAGAAATGTGGTCTTTTTCATGGCAGGAAGTTACTCAGTCTAGTTACCCAACAGAAGTGCCATTGCACTTAGTGGCATGCTACAAGTTATTGGTTTTTGCACATAATAGCTTATTCTTCTTAAAAGTTACAGCACATATGTACTGTATATATTTCTTCCATCATGGGCATTGCTATTTAAACTTTCTGAACCAGTAATTTACACATTAAATTGGTGGGTAACTCCCAGACTGTTGTGGCAGCAGCATGAACTACATCTTTTTTTTTAAACCAGTGATTGGGTAACAAATTAAATTTATTAGTGACAAACACAGATTTAAGAAATTGCTTTCTACCATAGTTCTTTAAAATATGTAACTCATGTTAGGAGTAAAAATGGACTTTAGACTGAAGCAAATGTTCTCAATTTGTTTCAATGCCTTCACTCTTTATGTAGAAAGTTATGTAGGGATAAACAACATAAAGGTTGTAGTGTTTTATTTCTAGGACTAAAGTCTGCTTCATAAATTTTCTTGCTTCTGTTGTGAAAATGAAAATACTGGTATGGACTAGTAACTATAGTAATGCCTATGGAAGGGGAAGCCTATAGAAGCAATTAATGATTTTCTTTCTGTCACTATAAATTATATATGGAATATGAACACAAATGGAATTTTCCTAAATTTTATTTTTTTTTGCCAGTTTTTTGAAACCCAGCATCATCCCTCCCCATAAACAAAAGGTGAAGCAGAATTCTTGAAATGAAATATTTTAAACATGGACAACTCTCCCTCTACTAAATGCCAGATGGATGGCATTTCCAGCTTTGATGTCACTGATAATTTTGGGATAATTTTGGCAAAGAGTGGAAGGGTATCCTGGAATAAATTTCCCTACTTTACAGCATGCCCACCTGCTTCACCAGGAGCTGTTTGCTCCATAGCTTCTTGTAGCATGAAACTGCATGATACATGTGGTAGTGAACACATGTTTGATACATGTACATAGTATATTGTTGCTCATTACAAACACTGTGTAAAATAGCCAGTACAGTAAATTAGACATAGCCTTTCAAATGTAGATGAAGACTAGTCTTAGCAGAAAATGATGGTGCTTATAGTTTAGTGCTGGTACAACACTGCCAGTCTCTAAACCTTGCTTAAGAAACTGAGAGCTGCTGGCAGGCTGATGCCCTCTCCCTCTTCCCTTCTATTGTGCAAATTTCCCTTCTTTGCCTTAACAATAATTCAATGCTACATCTACACTGTTTTTAATTGGAAGCCCCTCTTAACCAAAGTTTTCAAATTCATTTCAGCCTTTAATTTCAAATTCTGTTCAGCCTGGAAACTGGTTAGTGTTTTCAGTATGTTTAAGGTAAATCATGAAATGAGGAAATTCATATCTGTGAGGATACCCTCCAATCTGATTCTAATACTGTATGTTAAGTTTAATAAAAGAGGTTGTTAACATTATGTCAGCATGTATGAATTGCACCACAAAATGAAGGGAACAAGATTGTGATGAGGGCTTATTGAAAGGAGTATTCCAAATTCTTTTTTTGGTGGGCAAGGTTTAATATTTACAGTTCTCCAACTATTGGTTAGTTGAAAGAGATAAACAAGTTCCAACTGATCCTTTTAACCACATTGCTATAAAGCCATACTGTGAGAAGGAAGGAAATACAAGTGCATCCAGAAATTTTTTGAAAGATTTTCTTTTAGGCGGTCATCTGGTGGACTGAAGTAGTTATTGGTATATTTGAAAAAGAAACAGCTTGCCTTTACAGCCAGGTGATTGACTGCTGCAGAAATGTAAAACATCTGTGGCTTTGTTTGCACTTGTCCTCTATCTGCTCTTTGGCTGTCTAAAGTCATGGCCCCCTAACTTTAGCTCCATTTTCTGTGCTGTGTAGTTAATAAGCTACAGTACAGTGTGGGTGCACTGGAAAACATGGTATTTACCCTTCCATTATCTAATTTGTTTTATCTTGTGCATGATAAAGGAGAGCTGCCATGCTTGCAAACTGATTAAAAACTGATTCAAGTAATTTTGCTTTTTGTACCTAATCAGAATTGATGTGACTGAAGTGCAAGTCTTCATAATAATCATGCATTTACTGGCAGTGATCGGAGGACCAACTTTTTGGCAAACTATGGTAATTCCATTAATCTTGTATATCCCATATTATGTGATTTATTTTTTTTTAATCTATGTTTTGTTACATATATCTCTTGTTTTTGTTGAAAACATTTAACTATTTTCAAATGGAGAGTATATCTCTATTGCATTCAATTATATTTTGACTTTTTCATAAAATACTGTAATTTAAAAAGAGGAGTCTTTTTTGTCCATTTCATAAGAATTAATTTTGTCTACCAGTTGAAGAAAGCATATCTTGCTGAACAGTTCACTAAACCAAATTGTTATTTGATTTTTCCTTTATGCCTTTTTCTAAAAAAAGAAAAGAAAGAAAAAAAGATGATTGAAGTAATCACAATTAAAATTTAGCTGTTACTTCAGAAAACAAGTACCATTGTACTTATTTTGAAGGTCTTGACCATTTTGAGCAGTCCGAGTATTGAAACTGGTGAACATATTGATAGCATTAAATCAATAGTATTTTTGAACAATTATTTGTCTGCCATAGTTGCTTAAGCATGTTATGTATGTCTACTAAAACATAACATTTTCCATAACACATCAGCTGTGTATGTCTTGTTTTGTAAATTACTGTTAAAAGCAAAAACTAATTCACTGCAACAATCATTTCTGCTGAAATTTAAATATTAGGTAAAGCTTGAAAAATGTTCTTTCTCAATCAAGCATATGCTTAAAAACCAATATTGCATAAGGGAACGATTCTTTTGTAGATTTAAAAGTAAATCTTAGTTTTCTTTTGAATATGATGTATATGATTTTGAACTCTACTCTGAAAAAGTGAGTATGTGCTGTGTTTTCACATGGTGGTTGAAATCCTGTTTGTTAGTCCCAACTAGAGTAGACCCATTGACATTAAATAATGTGTCAACACTTAGGTAAATCCAATAGATTCAGTAACTCTACTTTAGATAGCACTAACAATAGGATTTAGGTTAGTGTGCTTTTAATTTGTTTCAACATACGTTGACTCTTTCAGTTATTTTTTATGCTGGAAAAATAATCATGGATCACTGTGTAAAGAGAAAATACACAGCAGTATGTGTACTCAAACATTCCACTTTTCTTTCCAAAGTTTTTCTATACCCACGTAGACATTTGCTTATTAATTTCAAAGGCTTCTTTACAGTTGCAATAGTTCAATATTCTGTACATACACAATGGAAGGAAGGTTAGCTGTTGCCTCCCATGCATTTGTTAACCTCCCATGTCTTTGTTAGCCTTCAAAGAAGAAATGAATGAATGTTTGCAACAAAATAGGGCAACGTTAGCCATGTTGTTTCTCATTCTATTTAAAAGAGATCAGTGGGTTATTGGACATATGCTGAAATGGCACAGATGTGATATGTAAAGTGAAAAAACTTATAGTAATAAAAACAGGACTTTACATGAGTGGTGTGTGAATAGGAGAACCTTGTGTTTGCTCACTACTTTGAGGGCAACCATGTAGAATTCATATTAAAATGAAGAAAATAATTACAGAAAAAAATAATGTATTAACAACAGAATACTATCTTTATTCAAAAGTATGTGCCACTAGGGTTATGCACAGGAAGATGGGTGTAAGAGGTTGCAGCCAAACCTGTGATGACCTAACTTTTCTTTACTGAGATTTCAGTGGGCTGGTTCCACATAGGCAGTGTAATCCTAACTGGAAAATATCAGACAAACTGTAAAACAGCTGGCAAAGCCCTCTTCCACTGACAAATCTGAAAGGTCTGCTTACAGAGCAGTCTGGCTGCAGATCTACTCTGATGTTGGCAGAAGAGCCAAATGGAGGGCGATGAAGGTATGGAGTAGGAAAGAGCTGACTTATGCTACACTCAAACTTACTCCAACATCAGCCATAGCCACAAAAATAGACCCAGGTGAGAAGTCCTGAATAATTTCTAATAATCTCGGCTGTGAGGAGTTTGGATCAGCAACAGCTCCAGCTGGCCTCGTGTCTTTGCCAGCTAGGATTAGTGCCCTTAATCATACTGAAAGTAGTTCCATTGAAATCAATAGACATGTTGGGCTTGACTAACTTAATTCAACCTATTTGAGTAAGTGTACTCTAAATATGATTAAATCTGAAACCGAGACAGGACATTGTTGATTCTGATATATTCACAAGGGCTTTAGGTCTAGTTGAGGGCTCACTGTTTCCAAAATTTATTAGCAGTATGTTTTTTTTCAAATGGAGATGACACACATCAGAACTAGGTCTCCTGCTTGCTAAGTAGTTAAGTACGTGGAGGCAGAGTTGGAGAGATTTCATGACATCTCCCCATGTTAGGAATTTTACTATCAAACAGGCTAGATTTAGGTTTTATGCACAGTAAATAGAGCCAGCAGTATTGTCCCTTCATGTTAATATTTTTAAAACCATGTTAGTGGCTTTTATCCAACATTTCATATTCACACTTCTGTGCAATTTAAAAAGTTATTTGGTTTTGCTGTCCCCCGCCCCACCCCACATGCACACACACACACACACACACACACACACACACACACTCTTGTTCATAGACCTTTGGTTTGCAGCTAAGTTTGAAAAATGCAATGTCAAAAATTACATTTAAAAAAATAAGGTTGTTATTCTACACATACCTACCTGCAAATAAGATATATTGAGCACGGTGATATTTGCAATTCTATCCATGTCTAAAAACAAGAAATAATAAAACCAAACAATGTTTTTCAACAGCCTTGCATTTACAATTTCATATCACCTTTCCCTCTTGAGTAACAATTTTCATTTTGAAGAGAAGAATTTTAGAATAATAGCATGAAATAAGTACAGTGTGTCTACCTCCCATAATTTGGTACTGGTAAGGATTTTAAAATTATTAATTATATAAAGTTGAATAGATGGATTCAACACTAGCTGTTCTGAAACAAATGAAGTATGTTGCTACATTATACTATTTTCCCCATATAGTTAGCTGTCACATGACATAGTAGCCAATACCCACTGGATCAGAAGCATAAGAGGCTTGGGAAAGCTATTATCTGTGATTAAGGCATTATTATGTTTCTGAGGAAATACATCTCTCATTCACTATGAGTTACTGCACTTGGGATAAAGAACAAGAAATATTATCCTGGGGTTTAGCTTATTGGCAACCCAGTTTGAGCATTGTATAAACCAGACAGGTACAAGTTGTGGCTCTCTAAATATGTAGGGAAGATCTTGCCATTCATTATTTTGATAGTGTGTGTGTATTAAATTGATGGGAATTACAAGCTTTGAAGGATCCAAGTTGCTCTCCCCTGGCCTGGATCCAGTACAGAGTACTGTGTTCTCAGTTTTCTTTTGTTTGTTTTTCTTCATTTCCAAGCTGTTATAGGTGTTTGATAATCCCCCCCCCCCTTTCCCCCAATTCAGGACGAAAAAAGTTTTTAAAACCGATTTTTTAAAAATTAAAAGTTCACAAAATATAAAAATACTAAAATCAATTAAAATCAGTCAGTATGGAGTTTGGGGGTATATCCAAGTGTTGCCCTTTCCTTGCACTTTTTATTCTTGCTCTTTTTTTTCTTTTTCTTTTTGACAGTTCTCATCCCTAGACATATCCAATCTAGTTTTCATTGTGTCAGAATTGGCATTAATCTGATGAATCCTAGTTTATGATTGCCCCTTGGACCCTTTTTTTCCATAGAGTTTTTCGTCTTTATCACTACATATACATGATTTAACTTTCAGAAGGGTGAAGGCAATACTGTATAGGTCTTTAATCCTCTTCATCATATGATACATATTTTAGAAAAGTGGAATATTTGAGTTTATTTGCAATCTAGAAATATTTTTATTTCTGCTTAACTTTTTATATTTTCCCTCTCCTATTAAGATTCCAGTGCTAAACATCCAAGTGAAAATTCTTCCAGCTCTTTGTACTGTAGCAGGCACCATATTCTCATGTACAAACTACTTTGGTGTGATCTTCACAGGTGGTGTTGGCAAAAATGGATCAACTATAGCAGTAAGTGCTTCTTTTGCTCTATGTTTGCCTCTTCCTTTTTCCTTTGAGTAATCCCCCACACCATCTGTTCATACCTGCCATTTTAGTTTCATTCAGTTCTAGGCAGCAGAAATCTTTTTTTCTGTTTTGTGGCTGTAATTTTGTGTAGGCTGTGCGCCTACAGTTCACAATGCCTCCTTTTAGAATCCAGCCACACAGTCAGGTGACGTCCTTCTCTGTACATTTCCCCATTACCAGCTGATTGAGTTTAATAAGGTACTGTTAAAGCACCTTGTTTCTCCACCACATGTTCTAGATATACCATTTTGACTTTAGTACTTCTGTTACATGCCCTTCTTGATAAATGAAAACAAACTTGTTTTCTCTCTAGGGAACAAGTGTCCTTTCACCATTTCTTCACATTGGATCAGTCATCACATTAGCTGCCATGATCTACAAGAAATCTACTGTGGAACTCTTTGAAAAACATCCTTGCCTCTACATACTGACATTTGGTTTTGTTTCTGCCAAGATAACTAACAAACTGGTGGTAAGTAATTTTGTATTTTTATTTGTCTTATATTTTATAATCTGGTATAAAAGGTTCCTTTTTCAACAATACTGTCTATTCTCCCTCCCCTCCAAATATTCCATAGAGGACAGGTTGGTGGGGGGTGGCAGGGTGCTGTCCTGAGGTGCCCCTGCCCTCTTTATTTCACGTGGTCCGAGTGTTGTTTTGGAAGGAGGAAGGGCTGCGGGTGGGGTGGCTGGTGGCTCCTTCTGGCATCACCTGGCTGGCAGCTGTGGCAGAAGCAAAGGCAAGGTCTTGTGGCTGTGGCTCCTCCTCATCCTCTGAGCCCTGGCAGAGTGAAGTCCCATTGTCCCTAATGGCAGTGCGACCGCATGCATGCACCATGGGATAACAAAACTTCAGCATCCATGGATTTTGGTATCCGGATGGGGAGTCCAGAATGGATCCCCCGCAGATACTAAGGGCCAACTGTATAAATTCATTTCATATGGTTTATTTACAGCTACATTACATCCACTGTATTTTATTATATAACCAACCATATTTTTTCTGCAGAACCTATCTTCCTTAAAATGCCTTATTAATATTATTTAGTGTTAAAACCTTCTCTCACCTCTTCCCTCTCTGGACCTCTTCCAGCCATGTAACACCACTGCCCTAAAGTTCCTTCTATTCTGAATCTGATGTTAAAACCTCCTTCAGTTCCTTCCTCTCTGAACTCAGTGTTAAAAATCTTCTGTAGCTCCTTTCTTTCTGAATCCAGTGTTAAAACCATCTCCGGTTCTTTCCTTTCTGAATCTGATGTTAAACAGAAGGTTGAAATGTAGGGCATATCTGAGGGAAAGGAGGACATCTTGTCACCCTGGCAGCAGCCGAATCAGTGAAGAAAAATGTTGGTCACAATTGAGTTGTTTACTCCATAAACTATTGGCTGTTAGAAATGTTAGAATCGTCACCTTAGTGATTTTTCCTTACAGGTGGCGCATATGACTAAAAGTGAGATGCATCTTCATGACACAGCATTTATAGGCCCAGCACTTTTGTTCCTTGACCAATATTTTAATAGCTTTATTGATGAATATATTGTACTTTGGATTGCCATGGTAAGTATTTCCTTGTTTCTCTGGGCATGAAAAATAGTCTACATTCTCAGGTGTATGTATACAGGCTGCATTTTGTAACATACATCATAAGTGTAGAGGGAAGAGGGAGCGAGAAACATAGCTGGTTTTCATACGTTAGCATCCTAATGATTTAAAGGTAAAATATGTGGCTGTGGCCCTCTGTGTTATTAAGCCACTATACTGCCTAGCCTAGAGTTAATGGGAATTGCATTCCAAAAATATCTAGAGAGGTACAGTTGCATAGTCCAAATTCAAAGGAAACGTTTAAAGCTTTATGTCTGGATCTCACACATAGCTGTATTCTTTTTTCAGATCTTTTCTCTTTTTGATTTGCTCCGATACTGTGTCAGCGTGTGCAATCAGATTGCTTCCCACCTTCACATCCATGTTTTCAGAATCAAGACTTATTCCACATACTCTAATCATCACTAGTTAATTTGGTGATTGTCACAATAAGAAACAACTGTTTTCTACTGGAGAGAATACAAACATACTGGGGAGACCATGGAAACTGGAGCATACAGGAAGAAATCTCATTTATAATAATGTTATATAACTTCTTCTCTTTGTTACGGATGATACTCCTTAGCTAACCTCCAGTGAAACAGGAGTCCTAAGCACTCTCCAGTCAAACGTGCATTGTTTGCTCTGCTGGTGGTGTGCCCAGGAAAGCATGCAGAGAGTAAAGCTTTGTCTTTGTAATTACCTTGACTACAGGACAAACTCATGGGTATACGGATTCCCCACAACAGGAACTTTTAACATGTAATTACAAGCTATAAGACAATTCGCTTTCTAATTTTAATAAATCATCTCTTAGTAAAATATTCATTTAGAACCCACTCAAAAATAATTACTAATGAGTTGAGCTTGTATGACACACAGATATCCCACTAGCTTGAGTGGCTGGAATGTCTTGGACGTGATTCTAGATCTCATTATTCACCTATTGCTGATAACTAAAGTAGATTATTAAGTCCAAAATGACACTTTCACATTACTCCCTTGAAACTAGGCCTCTAGAAGTGCCATTTTTGGAAGCAATCCACCATGGTTGAGCAGTCTTGTTCATTTCAAATGAGTGGTGTGGGTCTGCTGAATGCAAATCGCTCAGCCACTGTGCTTGATGACTTGCACCTTTGTCATTAAAGTACTATCCCCAATACCCTGTGATGGCAGGTGTGGGGGGTGTTGATTGTCAGCATGCAGTACAGTGTGGTATCTGTCAGTTTATTTTTTAAAATAAACATTTAAAGAGTTTATTTCTCCATTTTCTTCAGTGAAAAGTCTAAAAAATTACTTTTTTGTAAAAAAAATTTATGCAAAAATTATTTCTGCTCTTTAATAAATAAGAAAATTCTCATAACTGTGCGTTGTGTTCATGTTGTTTTGAAACTATTCTGCAAAATGAATGTTTTCATGGTTTCAGATTAAATATTGTACATTTTAATGCAACTTAGTGTAGTTTTTCATAAAGCGGACTGGTGTAGAACAAGTCATATGTGATTCATACATAAAAGAATAATAATTGTAGTTTTTATTCATTAGATAACAGTACACTAAACTAATAAAGCAATTATTGGAAGAACTTCAGCAAACATATAATCTAAAAGTAAGCAGATAGCTCAAGAAATGTTCTTGTGATTTAGCCATATAGTGACAGATAGATTCTAGATTATATGGGTAAATAGCCAAGAGTACTTCCAGCTGAGCTGCTTGTGAATAAGGATGGTGTTAAAAAGCTCACTTTTGGAAATGCAACATTTCTAAGGGATACAGTTCTAAGTGGCCTGGTCTGTTTAGGAGAAAATGGGGGGGGGGGATATATAGTAACTTTTTTTAAAGGGAGCTAGAGCTAGCACCATATGAGCTATAACCAACCTTTCATCTTGGTATGTGTGAGAGACTGACCTTTTCTCTTCTATAAGGAAGAATTTAGATGAAGGTTTTCCATCAAGGTACCTGAAGAGGGAAAATGATACAGTACTGATACGTGCTTCTGATAATATTCTGAAGTTGATGCACTTCATAGAAATGATGAAGTGGCTCCATAGCATTTGAAGAGATCAACAGCAATTTCAGTTGATTCTTCTATCTTTAAGCTGATTTGTTATTTATCCAAGGTAAATCTGTTGCGTATAGGAAAAATGTATCCTGCAAGAGCTGCACTTTCTCTAAGACAACTGGAATTATTAGGATGTACAAATCAAGTACTTGGCTTTTAAAAAGAGGATTGTATAAAATCATATTGGGTTATATACAGTACATGCAGACCAGTCTCACTGGAAAAATAAATGGAACCTACACCCAGGTATTGGGCAGAGTAATCCTACTGGGCTAGCAGAAGCTGTGGCAGATGAAATGGCATATTCAAAGACCTGCTGGTCTCATGTAAGCAGAGGGATGGGAAGGCAGCCTTCTGCCCCCTTTTTTAATTGCATTTTTAAAAAAAGACTTCAAGAATTTCCCATTTATATGCTAGTTTCAGGCCTGGTGCATTTGCCGTTTGGTCTGGGAACAGGAGAAATAATTGCCTCTTGGAGTTCTTTTCCCTCTTCTGGAGCTCCACAGCACTCCCTACTATCACAGACCTTTCTGTGTGGCAGGGACAGACCTTCCAAAAATACCCCTGTCTTCATCATTGAAGAGGGAGATCCACACAGGCCCATTTGGACCCATAACTTAGGTTGAACAGTGTGATGTGGCAGCTAGAAAGGGCAATGTGATTTTAGGCTGCATCAATAGAAGTATAGTGTCTAGATCAAGGGAAGTAATAATACAACTCTATTCTGCTTTGATCAGGCCCCATCTGGAATATTGTGGTGGGTTCTGGGCACCACAATTCAAAAAGGATGTTGACAAGTTGGAGCGTGTCCAGAGAAGGGTGATCAAAATGGTCAAGGGTCTGGAAACCATGCCTTACAAAGAAAGGCTTAGGGAGCTGGGTATATTTAGCCCGGAGAAGAGACAGTTAAGAGGTGATATGATAGTCCTGTTTAAACATTTGAAGGGGTCTCATATTGAGGATGGAGCAAGCTTGTTTTCTGCTGCTCCACAGACTAGAAAACAAAAACAATGAATGTGAGCTACAGGAAAAGAGATTCCACCTCAACATTAGGAGGAACTTCCTGACAGTAAAGGCTGTTTGACAGTGGAACACACTCCCTCAGAGGGTAGTGGAGTCTCCTTCTTTGGAGGTCTTTAAACAGAGACTGGATGGCCATCTCTTAGGGGTAGTTTGATTGTGACTTACTGCATGGCAAGAGGTTGGACTGGATGGCACTTGTAGTCTCTTACAAGTCTATGATTCTATGTAGAAAGGCATCTGTATAAAACAGATATGAAATACCTCAGGGCAATAACAGAAGCCCATCAGAAACAAGTCATTTAGGAAGAAGCCTTTGGAGTAGAAACCATTTTAATGACAATAAAAATGTTTCCAATGAATTTCACACACTGTCTACATACAGTCTGTCATGATTAACTACCCCACATCCGCATTAAAGGGCTGTTTCTAGAGAAATCTAGAGTGCCATTTTGACCAAGATGATCATTTGATTTGTTAAAATTTTTGTATTGTTACTTTCTTAAAATGGCAGCGTTGTCTTGTCAGCTGGGCTACAAAACTACAGCCAAACTTTCTACTTAAGTGAAAGAGCAACTTGTAGTGCCAGTCTTGAGAAAGAGGAGAAGATAGTAAATTGAGGCTGACAACCACTTTGCTCTCCTGTAGTTCACAACTGAAGGCAAAACACTTCCATGAGTCAGCAAAGGAAAAGCTGCTCTTCCTCCCGAGGAGTTATTGTGATCCAGGCAAATGATTACTCAAGCCACAGGCTTGCCTTTCCACTGGTAGGAAATCCTTTCATCAGAGCATTCAAGACAGTCTCCTTTGCTTTTTTTGTTCCTGATGTTCATTTAACTTTTTCTGAAAATAGTCTGTGGATGACAGGGAAAATACACAAGTTACTATACATTTGGATCTTCCTCCAACCCTCCCCCCTACACACACATGCTCTCTAAATAATATAATTGGTAACTTCCATGTTATTTCAAGTAGGTATATGTGGGTGGAGATGACATGAGTTAACAGTTCAATAAACTCAGATGAAATGGTAGCACAAAAATGATTAGAAGGTATATGGTCCAGAAGTCTGAAATGTTAGGAAGACCATCTTGCATAATTCCTGGTAAAGCGTATGTGCTAAGAGAATGAGTGAACCTCCACCAGCATCCTTCCGCTAGGCTTCCCCTTTTGTTTCTCATGTGCAACTCCAACTGATGCCAATGTCTGCTGAGGACAAATGGAGATGGAGGGATCCCAGAGATCATCCAGCTGCAGTTTTGAAACTAAAGAGGAAAAGCTCTCACCTTCATGGACCTCCACTGTAACTGCTGTAATCACTGAAGGACCAAGAACTTTATGGTTCTTCTTTTTTTGTCCTGGCTATAAAACTGCACCAAGAATGCTCAGGTTCCCCCTGCCAGCACTAACTACTGACCATGGGAATGTGTTTGTGTGTGTGCACACTCTGAGACTTCAGCTGGGGTTGTGGGGTGGTGCACAAGGAGGTACTGGATACCTCTTTCTGTAATAACCTTCAAAGTACATATACTAGTATAATAGGGAGTTTGTACCAGAATGTGTCACCAACAGGAAAGCAGCCACAAAGTCCAGCCAAATGCACAGTATGATCTCTCCTCACAAACCTCAATCCTACTGATAGTCCCAACTAGTATCAACCCATTGAGTAAACTGTTGAATGAAAAGTAAATCACTTACATAAATGCCACTAATTTAATGCGTCTACTGTATATGACATTACAAATATGATTCATGTCAAGTGTATGCATTAATTATTTATTTACTGCAGAAGATTCTGATTTCAAAATATCCTCTGGAGTTTCCATTTTTCAAACTAACTTTTTTAAGTGGGAAATGCAATTTCCTTTTCTCAGCTACTGTCACTGCTGCTATCTTACTGGTATGATTATGAGATAAGGAAATACTATAATTTAATCCAGTCAGAGAAGCGACTCCTCAAGACCATACTATAGTAGGACCTCATTTTCAAAAACTTGTTTTATCTCAGGTGGGATACAGACTGCAAATTTGGGGCAGGCTGCAGTCGCCCCTTTGCGCCACGTATTGGGGCCAGGGCAGCCACAGCAGCAGCCCAAAGGCCCCAATACGGCACTTTTCAAGACCAGGAAGGAGGAGCAAAATGCCGCTCCTCCCTGGTCCCGAAAAGGGGTGTCCTTGGGGCTTCATGCCCCAGGACACCCCAGGAGTCACAGCCAAGGGAGGAAGGGGCTGCTTGGCCCCTTACCCCCTGGTGCCATTCTAGTTGCCATGGAAACGAGGCACCCTCCGGGAAGGAGCTCCATTTCGGAGCTCTTTCCGGCGCCGCTGAAAGGGCACCACACGCACCCTGTGGTGGCATCAGGGCGTGACACAGCCGTCACGTCAAAATGGCAGCGCCTATGTAGACAGGGCGCTGCCATTTTGACGTCCTGGTAACATACTAGGGTTAGGGAGCATCTAAAAAAGGATGCTCCCGGGCAATCCTAGTACGTCGCCAGGACGTACTGAAAGTCCCATCTATACAGGGCCTAAGTTGCTTTGATTCCAGCTAGAAAACTTACTCATTTCTCTTTCCTAGCAAGGATAAAATGTTAGAAGACAGTTTTCAATAGGAAATCAAAGCAAAAGAAGATAATCTATTCTGATTTTCTACTTCATAGTGAAGCTTAAATTACTATGCTTTTTTAAAAAAACTGCAAGAAACAGAAAAGTATACACAACGTAGTGCTTCCTTTAGAAAAGCTGCTCTCTCTCAGCCCTAGCCCTTATTCTGTCATATGATGACATAAAATTAGTAATGCAAGGATGAGGATACTTTGGCCCACCAGATGTTTTGTACTGTAGTTCCCATCAGCCACCCACCCACCCCCCACATAGCAGATGGCAAGGAATTGTGGATGTATACAATACGTGGAAACACAAAGGTTCCCCCCCACCCCCATTTTATAAACTGTGTAATGGTTATAAAAATTATTCTTAGTTCATAGGACAACATACGTTCCTTCTCTAGAAGAGGAGAAATACGCCTCTTTTCAGATTTTTTTTTAAAGTAGCAAACAGTTATGCAGCTGTTCCAATGCAACAAGGCTACAGATTCCCACCCCATGCATCAAAGAGGGTCAGGATCAGAGCTTGGAAATGTTACTCTGTTGGACTGCATCTAGGCAGTGTGGCCAGTGCCCATGCCAGCAGGAGGATTCCAGGGAAGTCCAAGAAAGTTACATTTCCAATTTCTAGATTGTGTTATGGCCAGAATTAACTATTCTTGAGTTACTCAAGATTAATCAATTACTCTTGTGTTATGGCAAGGATTAACTACTCTTGAGTAGTATTAAAGAAAAACACATCAACATCTACCTGTTCGAAAAGGGTCAGAGTTGCACCATCTGGGGGACATCAGCACAGAATGTGGACACACAGGATACTCCCTCTCTAAGGAGCACCAGTGTTTCCCACATCAATGAGAGCTGAAAGTTTTATATCAAGTTAGGGTGAGAATAAACCAACCCCCAAATGTTCATGCAATGGTGGCCAGCAATCAACAGGGGCCCTTTCACAGTTATAGGCTGTGCCCTGTAGAATCCAGGGATTTGCAGCTTGGTAAGGAACCAAAGCTCTCTGACAGAATTCTAAATACACCTCCCCAAGTGGCAAATCCCACGATCCTATAGCATGTTGTGATGACAGTTAAAGTTGAATCAAAGACTTAGAATTAACTGTGTAGTGTGAAAGGATCCCAAGTCTTCATCAAAACTGAAAAAACTATTGAGCCCTTTGTGTTCAAGTGAACTGGAAGCAAAGTCCTAAATAAAAAAATCATGCAGGATTAAAAGCAAAAGTTGAAAACTCAAAACTGCAGACTAGGGATGTACCTGCTACACACTTCTTGCTCTGTTCTGCTTCTTGAATAAATAAGGAGAACATCTGTGTCTTCACAAATTTTTTCAGAAACTTGCGTGTGGTCTTGGAGGTGGGGGCTTTGCAGAAAGACCGCTCCTGGAAGCAGCCCTGCCCGCTTCGGTTCCATTTGATGTGTGCAGGATAGTGGCCAATTGTCTTGACAAAAAACTGCACAAAGGTATCTGAAACGCAGACATTGAGCTCCTCAGGTGCTGGAAAGAGAAAGGAAGAGAGCGTATAAACTTCATGTTTGGTAGAAATGATGCTTCTTTCAAATTCTTAATTATTGGACTGTCTTTTCTGCTGGCTCACAAGTGGAAAATTCCAGAAGCTCCAGCAGCCACCTGACTGCAAAAATCACCTCAAGCTGTGATTGTTGCCATATGGTGAATTGTTTATAGACACTGCATCACAGTGAAGATTTGGGGCTCCTCCAGGCGGAAGAGTTCCAACACGTATCAAGCAAAATACATTCTGCAGCTAATTTTCCTTCTTAAAGGATTTTTGTGGATAGAACAAAGATGGGAGAAGTGATGCATAAATAAAAACAATGAGGGCTACAAATGAAAAGTCACATTGTCTGGACAAACTGTGTAATGGGTAGATGGTCTTACCTAGAAGCATACACTGTGGCTCTCTGCTCATCACCAGGGGACCTTTTCATGTGCAGGAGGGGCAGCTTGCCAGTCAGTCTATACACTGAATTACAGCATATCACAGCTCCATCAAGTGAGCTCATGTAGGCTAACTGGTGCCATCTGCACATAGAAAGGCCCCCGGGAGCAGATATAATTACAGGATCTTTTCAGAGTTCTCAGACACTTAATCTCTAATGAGGATTATGGCAAAATCATGTAGCAAAGACACTTTTCAACCTTATGGGGATTTTAATCAAAAAGTCTTCAAGCTCTGCATAGTGATTCAATAATGAAGGTCTTTTCAGCTCATATACATTGAAGGCAGCATGATATGGAGACCTTGAGACATTAACTCTACTTTTCTGGGATTAAATTGCTATAATGCTATTATTATACACATGCATGAGATTCCAAAAGACAGACTCTGCCTGCTTTCAGAATTAGTATGTAATTTGCATTGACAGAGAGGTACAGAGAGATGTCAGACAGTAATCATGATGATCCTCAATAAGGGGCTTCCTACTTCACCAATTCCAAAATGTCTGATACAAGATGCTCCTCTCTCCCCCAGTGTCTTAGACATGTATCATATGTCCTGCAGTAATGCATATATATTTTTTATGATTTTTTCCCAAAACCATGGAGAGACCCTTTAACTTTAAACAGGGCTTAATCCAAGCTTGGGAGCAAACCCATATTTTATTTTCAAACCCATATTCTATTTTCAAGGCCAGACCTTCACCCTGAAAAATGTAAATTAAAAATGAAAACTTTTGAGCATCTACAAACTGCATTTCTCTCATATCCTTGCAGGAACAGCTTGAGATGTGGCCTATTCCATTTTGAATGGAGTACAAAACAAAATTAGATATCCCCCAGCATCTGATATTCAAAGAGATACTGTCAATAAATATGAAAATTCCATTTGACTAGTAGACACACACACACACACACACACACACACAAATTTGGATTTATGAACAGTATAACTGCTTAAGAGATAAATAACCCTTCATGATATGAACTGACCTACTCAATCCTACTTTGCCTTGGTACCACCCAGAAAATCATGTGTATGCAGATAGATTTCAGGTATATATTGGATGAGACAACATCCCAAAAGAGATAGCATGCAGTTCAATCTGAAGTGGATGGGGGGGGGGGGGTTAGAAGATCAACATCAAAAATCGACTCTGAAAGATAAGCTCTTTTAATTTTGGCTTCCTTTCATCACGCAACTGCTTGTGTTTTATACCAACTCTCTTTCCTAGGAGGAATTTGCTGCTTTTCTGCCTGTAGGCATAGTTGGTCCTCTGTACCTGCAGATTTTTTATCTATGGATTCAAGCATCCACGGCCTGAAAATATTCAGAATATTCAAGGAACATACAAATTCCAAAAAGCAAAACTTCATTTTGCCATATTATATAAGGTACCCAATTGTACTATGCCATTATATTTAATGGAACTTGAGCAACCATGGATTTTGGTACCCACATGGGGTCCTGGATCCAAACTTCAGTAGATTCAAGGGGCCCACTGTAGAGTATGACGACCCTAAGGTGAAACTATCATCGGGTTTACTTGGCAGTCAAATCCCACATATTCCCCTATTTTTAGCATATGAGGAGCCTGGGAGGCATAGGTAAGTCCTTGCTTACTCTGTATATTGTTATTCATCGCAGGAAGAGAGGACAACATCTCACTCTGTAACTTGGCTGGCAAGATCTCTTCTTCATCACCAACCTAAAAAAGAGATTATTACAACAACCGTCACTGAAATAGTAGTCTGGAAAATAAGAATAAGGAGTTACAGCTCCAAAAAGCCCTTTTCCAATAGCACAGTCAGATCTGTAAAGGAATAGATCTCTAACTCCCCCAAGACAGATCTCAGTGGCCCCTTTAGCTGATGGGCTTGGGGAGTTGCCATCTGGATAAGTGATTTCTCCAGGGCTCATTAGCTTTCCTAGGACCATTAGCTATCCCTTGATACCAGAGAGGAAGTTGCATTGTATACTAAGGAAGGGAAGACAGTCTTCCTACAAAGAGATGACAAAACAGGTGAGATGGCAACCTGAGAGAGGAATTTGCTGTCATATCATAACAATAATAAATAATAAAACCTTTATTTTTATCCTGCTTTTCTGTGATGAGACAATCAAAGCGGCTCACAACACATTAAAATATCCACATTCAATATTATATATCAGATTCCCCCTTAAAACAAAATCAAATATATTAAAATTAAATATTAAAATATCTATTAATATAAACAAGTTTAACAATAAAAATATAATGGGGGCAGAGTGGTGGGCTAACACATTCTGTGGCCAGGCACTTCTATTAAGGAAAGGCCTGCTGGAAGAGGTCCGTCTTAACAGCTTTTTCGAAGCTGTCTAGGCTGGCAATTTGACAGTTCTTGTCCAGCAGGCCGTTTCATAGTCTGGGAGCAATTTCAGAGAAGGCTCTCTAGGAAGTAGCAGTTAATCGGTTTTTAGAGGCTGCAATCGGTTACTCCCAGATGACCTGAGTGTGTGGGGTGGATTATATGGAAGTAGGTGATCCCTCATATAGGTTGGACCCAAGCCATGTAGGTCTTTATAGGTGATAACCAACACCTTATACTGTCCCCGGAAACTGACAGTAAGCCAGTGAAGAGATTTTAGAAAAGGTGTTATTCGCACACACCTAGTTTATCCGGAGACCAGCCTGGCTGCCATATTTTGCACTAGTTGAAGTTTCTGAACTAGGAACAAGGGTAGTCCCATGTAGAGCACATTACAGAAATTGAGCTGTGAAGTTACCAGTGCGTGTACTACAGTTTCTAGGTCCTTTACTTCCAGGAAAGGGTGCAGCTGGCATATCAACCGAAGCTGATAACAGGCGCTCCTGACCGTAGCCTGGCTTGGCAAAATGAGGAGGTGGTAGATGTCAGTGTGCAAGATACAGAGATGAAGACTTTGGAAATGTTACTTCTGGAGTACAACTCCCCAAGCCCATCAGCTAAAGGGGCCACTGAGAGCTCTAGCCCCAAACATTAATCACAGCACAGGTCTGCTCTCATCCTCACTAAATTTGAGGAGCCTAAAGGTAATAGGAAAGAGGGGAGACTGGCTGGTATTGAGAGAGTAAGGGGTGCCTTTTTTTTAGAATGAGCCATGCTTCCACACCAGACTGCTGAGTGGCTCTCCAGATGATACTGGAATACAGCTCACAGCATCCCTCATTATTGGCTATGCTGGCTATGGCTGATAGGAATAGCAATTAGAAAATATCCTGAGGGGCACATGTTCCCCATTTGCATTATAGGGAAAGAGCCAAAAGATAGAGGTAGATTGATAATGCAGTACTAAGAGGAAATATTTTATTTATTCAGCCACTTATATCCCATCTTTCACTGAAGTCCCATAGTTGGAGATCATGTGGGATTCAGGCTGAACTTACCTCTTTTAAGAATTTCTCTTCACATAGATCAACAAGTAGCACCTAAAAAGACATACCAATATCTGGGTTTATTAATCCAGCACTGCTCTAAGAATAAGCAAATTAATAAACCGATGAAGGGACTGAATAGGACAGGAAACATAAGAATTTTCATCCTTTCAGAAAGATTTTATGAAAAGCCTAAATGCTTATCTGTATCATGGGGTCATGTCTTCTAGATGTAAATTTAGCTGTTTAATTCAATTTTAAAAAGAAAAGACTTTCTACTCTAAGACTTAGGATGTTTTGTAATTTTTTTTACTGATCAGAGTCAGCCCAAAAGCCATATATAAGTTTGGGGTTGGCAATTTCACAGAGCCTAGGGGTCATTATTGAACCCCAGGCCTACCATGGAATGCAACACCCCCAGCATCAAAACTAAAAGTGATTGGAAATCCACTTCCAATTTCATTCCTTTTCCAATCTGTTTTTGTAAAAAAAACAAAAAAAAACAAACCCAAAACCAAAAAACAGCCCTCTCTAGAAGGACCATGTGCCTGAGACAAATAAACATATTTAGTCAGTCCTATTAATACCTCCTTAGTTTCAACGTGAATACTTGAAGACAGTACCTCTTCCATGGGTTGATCTAGAACTTCATCCAGGTAGCGCTTTTGGATCCCAACCATGAAGGGTGTTGGACAGCAGACGGTGCTGAGAAGCTTCTCTGGCACCACTGGGATGTATGTATGGGCCCAGTTAAAGGGGTAAAGAAGAGCTGCAGCAGCATGAATGCATTTGGAAAGGGAACTGAAAGGGAGACATAAAGTTGATTAGAAAGAAAAAGACACTCAAGATAAAGTGATGGCTCACTGATGGATCAAACCAGAGGCACACCTAGTTCAGTATTCTGTTCTCACAATAGGCAACCAGCCATCATGCCTAGTAGCCATGATGGTTTTTAAACTTAATCTTACATGAAAATAGTTGTGTTGGATTAGGTTAAAGGCACAGCTACTGCGGTGTTTTGTCTCACAGTGGCCACCATTTGCTAGCAGGACCTACCATATAAACTCAATTATAAGTTGACCTCATGTATAAGTCAAGGTCAGGTTTGGGGACCAAGATTATGGATTTTACCATGACCTGTAGATAGGTAGAGGGTAAAACTTGGAGGCTCATTCAGTGTGTGTATATGTGCATATGGCAAGAGAGACTCTAATTGAGGCTTTTTGCTGCATCATTTCAGCTTTCATTTCAGCCAGATGCCCGGCCAGGTGGGAGAGGGACTCTTAAACAAACAGCAATATCAATCAATCACCTAGGACTCTTTCTGCTTGGCTCCACAGAGAAATCAATTCCTCTCCGCACTGTATGGGGAAATCTGAAAGAGTAGGTATCACATTACCATAGTGACTGGTAAATAAGTTGATCTGGCATTTTGGGGTCAATTTTTGGGCATAAATTTAAAGATGAGTATATATGGTAAGTGTAGCTGCATTCTATGGTGTTTATCAGACGAGCTCTTAAAGAGGTACTATTCCAGTGTGACTCCTCTAGCTGCCTCCTGTTGCATGCTGGGATTGGCAGTTTTAAGGAGGGGTATTTAGAATTCTCAGGCAGAGAAGTTCAGCTCCTTAAAACTGCCAATCCTCACATTCTCCAGCAACTGATACACAGAGGCATGCTAACTATGGTGCTGAAGATGATAGATAGCTATCCTGAACATTAGCCACTGATGGCTCTAAATTCCATGACTATATCTATTCCCTTTAAAACTGTTCAAATAGACTGCCATCACTTTCTCTTGTGACATGAATTCCATGGTTTTACTATGCACCATATGAACCAGCACCCTTTGTTATGGTTGGTATTTTATTACTCACATGTGAAAACTCAGGGTAGGTCACAATATAGCAGTTTTACAATTTTAAAACTGAAATTCAGTTTGACAGCTAAAACTGTAAGAACAACTATAATGCTTCTCAAAGCCTAACCGTGGTTTGTATAAACAACCAACTCTGGTTTTGCAGCAAATGGCAGAGATGGATAGGTTAGCTAGCTCAGCATCTGTCTCCAACAGTTCCACAGTTTCTCTCACCCAGCTCCCTTTGGGAGCTTCCCTCAGCCAACCTACTCTCCCTTCCCATTTGCTCTGGAACAGAATATGAGACCTGACTGATTTAAAGTAGCAGATAGGCCAGCAGAAGTATCTGCATTCTTTGTTACTGCACTGCTGTTAATAGAGAAAGGCAGGAGTTGTAGTACTAAGGAGTATTTCCATCATCTGGGTTTCAAAGGGACTTCAGCACAATTCATTTGTCTAGACTGAGACCAGGAGTTTACCTGAGCTCTTCTGCCAGAAATACTATTCGTCGTTCCAAAACTGCAGAAGCAAATATGAGGAGGATCTTCTCAGGACTGAGGTGCTGTAAGAGGGCCTGAAATTCCACATGTTCCAGGTGGGAGTCTAAGGGACGGGTTAGCTCAATTTGCTGTACGGAGGCAATGGATACCACATTATCATATGAATAGGCGTTCGGCTTTCTTGGTTTGGTGGAACTACTTTGTCTCTCAACTGCTGGTGGGCAATAAAACTCTGTATGTTTAAAATCAAGAGGAAATATTATAGAACTATTATTAGATCTCCAGAATTTAACCCAGTAGCCTTTTAAACCCTGTGGTACTACACAGAAGGAGGAAGTATGTACAACTGGTTTCCTCTGCAGAGTTAAGTAACTGTTTTCCCTGTGCTTGATTCTAAGAACTTTTATCCATCTGTACAAAAAGACAATATAGGAACTTCCAAGCAACATTTTTGTGGAAAGCATCTGTTTTCTGTATAAAGTGTCTCCCTCCCCAGAATGCAAAGTCAAAAACTCTCTGGTGGAAAGATATATACTTCTGTATGCCCATTTAAGGGTAAAGAAGAGACACTGATACTTTTGAGGAAAATGTACTCAGTATCCACTACTGTATCTAATTCTTCCAGCTGTCTGAAACATTCAGCAAGCCAGGAAACCATACCAAGACTTCATATTTTGGCAGCCAAAAGAGAGAAACTTTGAACATCACAACAGGAAATGAAGAGTCACTAGCAAGTCAGTAAACAAGAGAGATCAGTAGCGCAAGCCAAGTTGTTCTCTGTGGCCCATCACCTACAGCACCACAGGGCATCATCTCCTCATAGAAGAACTGTGCTTCAGGCAAGAAGAGCGGCCAAGAGAGAAGGGCTTCTGCACCACTCACAGCTGCATAGAAAGAAGGGAGTCTTGCAAATGCAGACTGACATGTCATGGCACTACAGAAAAAACCGCATGTACCCCAATTACCTCTTCTACACAACCATTAAATGCTCAGGAACATTTATTGTAGTAGGCTCTCATCCATGATAGTGAATATTTTAAGGATCCAACTGCATCGTGACCTAATAGCATACAACACCAATGCAAAACTTTCAAGTTTTTATCATGTCAATATAAGCAATTTCAGAAGGGCAACCAAGTGCTGAGGAGATCAGGATTCCTGTACCCTTAACATTCATGTAGCATAGGGGATTGGAAGGGGACCTGCTGATATTTCCTTTCCTAACCGACTACTAAAAGTCTTATAACCTTGCCTTCCTTAGCATCTCATATCCTTGAATGACACTACTAGCATCCAGAGGTGTCAACAACTAACACATCTTTGACTGTTCAGACCCCAAAGGCATGTCTTTGGGGACACAGCTCAGTGGCAGAGCACTTCCTTTGCATTCAGAAGGTCCCAGACTCAATCTCTGCCCTACCCAGGCAGAATGAAGGTCAGGAAGCCAGTCACACCAAACATCTCTGTTCAAAATCCTACAGCAAAGAGTAGATAAACTCTAGAATGCCACTTTTGACTGTCAGCAGGACCTGCTGTGGACTGCACTAGCTACATAAAACAAAACTGGAAATGACTATAGGTCCACTTGCCATTTGGTAAAATTCCTTTTGGGGTGCAAAGAAGGCACAAGGGTGGATACTTTTAAAGGAGAATTGTCAACTTGTTTTCTGTGCCTCTTTTTATGGTCAGCAGGAGGCATCCAGAGCCCATAAAAAGAGCCCTGCAGTTGGCATGATTCCCACTCCAGCCATAGCAAAGCTCTGACAATTAAAATAAACAGTACCAGGCTACACAGACAGTCTGATGTGGAACAAGGCAACTTATTTGTTCCTGACTCTAGACTGTGTCCAGAGTTTGCAAGAGTTCCTTTCTTTGCACTAAAATTGATGACTATTCAAGTCATTTGTCACAAGAACAAGTTGTAATTTTGCATTCTGTTTTGTAGCATGTAAAACTTTAGTTTGTGTCCATGGCAAATGACCCACACAGTCCATGTATCATGTCAACAGTAAAATCCAGGCAAATATTTTTTTTTTAAAAAAGCATGCCATACACAGACTCAATTCCACATGAATGCAAAGCCATGATTTGTGTTGCTAACCATAGTGAAGGATCCAAACAGTCTGAGATGCCAAACACGAAACAGGTAAACCATGGTTTAGAGTTTCTTGTGTGCTGCATCCTCAGATGCTCTTCACTTCCCTCTCCACATTGCAGTAGCCTCTTGAGTTGCAGCAGTGATTCCAACTATGGTTTATCAAAGGACTGTGAACAGATGAAGCCAAAAGCTACAGCAGCTCAATTTATGGCTTGTGCAAGCAGTGTTTTCAGCTCCTACCTTGTCTGCCCCAAACAAACCACATTTTGTAGGTAGGTTTGTGTTCAGAGGCAACATTAAACAATGATTTCACATCACATCTTGAACCAAGTCACAGAGTATTTTGTACTAGCTCCTCCCCTCCTCCACTGCTATTGCTAACTTCCTAGCTGTAACAGAACCAGCTCAGATTTTTATAAATAGGCACAAACCTCTGTCCCAGAGTCAGGGATGAAGCTTTTAATGGTGACAGTTTTTCCTGGTGCTGGAAAAGGGGATTCCCGTAGACCTTGCATAAAAGGGTAAATAACTGCTGTAGAGATCTGCCGCCTTTTCTCCACCTCATCTAAAATCTAAAAGAGAAATGGTGGTTATGTCCACTTCTGCAAACAATTTTTATACCTCTGGGGCCTGTTGAAAAAAAGAATTCTAGGCCTGCATCAGATGAAACTGCAGTCATTTCCATGTTGGACTAAGATACTGAGAGACCAGTATTCAAATTCCCGCTTAGCCATGGAAACCTACTGGATGACTTTAGGGAAGTAACACTCTCTCAGCCTCAGAGGAAGGAAAGGGCAACCCACTCACCCCCAAAGAAATTTTATTAAGAAAATCCCATGATAGATTAACCTTTGGGTGGTGACTTGAAGGCAATCAACAACAAGAAGCTACATCGGGATGGACAAAGAGTTCCCTTTGCTTCTCAATCACACATATTGTAGTGCCAGCTACTCTTGTTTTCTTGTAAGGGTATTTCATTCTCACAACCATTCTGTAAGGGAAGGAGACCTAAAAGGTAGAACTTGCATTCAAATGATCACGTTCTCAGCTTAATAAATCAAGATATGAATGAGCTTTCTACATCTGCCCATAGCCATTTGTCTTTGTGTAAGTGGTGAAACAGACTGAGAAGCAACAGAAAACTATAACTTCCCACTAAATCTGGATCAATACACTACATTTAAAACCTTCCAAATAATCAAGAAACAGAAGGCATGACTTCAATTTATCTTCCATATCCTGGCTTATTTGGAAGTCATTAATCATCATTCTTGGTTTGGATATACCAGGAAGCTATGACATAACTGCAGGTTCCTTACTTCTTCATTGGCACAAAATGACAAGCAAATAACAACGAGCCACTGTTTTCTATACAAATACATACTGAATACATTTCCACACATCATTAAAAAACAAAACTAAACAGCCAGTCCCCAGAGATCTGAGAACAGTGGACATGGTTTCCAAGCAAAATTTAGCCCCTTCTCTCTCTCTCTCTCTCTCTCTCTCTCTCCCCCCTCCCTCCCTCTCTCTCTCCCGCCCTCCGAGAGTAGCTCAGTAGAAAGATTTAAAAAAAAAGCTGGTAGGTTTAGCCATGAAATGAAACAAGCAAAGCCAAATGTATTCCTTTCTGTGTAAGAGAGTAAAGGGATAAGTACGTATGAAGGCAGTGGGGAAATGTGGGGAGAGATCGTCCAGAGCTCATCCTACCTTTGAAAACAGGCCAAAACATCCCAAGCAGCTCACGATGCAATAGACCTCTGGGAGACGAGCACCCCGTCCAGATGGCTGAAAAATCATTTTGCACATTAAAAAGTTTAACCACCTCTGCATTTCATCTACTAGTGACATATATGTGTTGCGCAAATACAAAAACATTCCCATGAAGCAACCAAAAGAATTATCTTAAAGCACATGCCAAGCTGTGATTTCTAAATGGAATTTTTGATGACTGAGTGGGCAAATAAAAATGCAGAGCTATGTGGAATTATCTTTGCCAGGAGGGAAGGGGCAGGAACGAAAGGCAAAGGAGGACATTTCTTATTTTCTACAATATCTAGATCTCTGTAGGCACACATCTTGTCATTTGGGTTCATAAGGCAAGTCAGAAATAGAGCCCAAGCCCCCAGTTCAGTGCCTTGAGCTTAGAAAGACTCTACCTTACTCTTTCTCATATCAACAGACAGTCGGCCCTTGGAACACACAACATAAGGAACAGAAAATCTGGATGACCTGATTTTGAGGAAATCTCCCACGGAATGTACAAACTGGATTTAACAGCAGGAAGCAACACAATCTCAGCACACCTACGAAGAGCAAAAGCAAGCAAGCCAAAAAAAAAAAAAAACCCCAAAAACCCTCCTAGTTTTCTCAAGCTAGCTAAATCCACCATAGTTTGTTTTTGAAGTCCAGCTGTTTCCCTTCCAAAGGACATTCTCATGACACAAAAGGCCCTTCAAGGAAACCCCATCCAAGGGCCTCTTTTGAGACATGAGACTGATAGACACAGAACAAGACAGATAGTGGACAAGAAATTAGTCTCTCCTTTTGTCTTCAAAGAACCTAAGCTGTGCAATGCTCTAAGTTCTTAGAATCTAAGGCCTGTTACAAACTGCCCAAATAAAGCTGCTTCGGGTCTCTTTGGAGGTATGCTGTTTAAATGATGCGTGCATCCTAAGAATCCGGAAGCTGCACCAAAGCTGCACTCCAGTGCATAGGAATGGAGTGTGGCTTTGGCGCGACCTCCGGACTCTTAGGATGCATGCATCATTTAAATAGCATACCTTCAAAGAGACCCGAAGCAGCTTTATTTTGGCAGTCTGTAACAGGCCTTA
>NC_056525.1:45071904-45086823 GCF_019175285.1 Sceloporus undulatus | reverse complement strand
ATGCGTGCATCCTAAGAATCCGGAAGCTGCACCAAAGCTGCACTCCAGTGCATAGGAATGGAGTGTGGCTTTGGCGCGACCTCCGGACTCTTAGGATGCATGCATCATTTAAATAGCATACCTTCAAAGAGACCCGAAGCAGCTTTATTTTGGCAGTCTGTAACAGGCCTAAGAAACATTTCTACATAGATCAGTGCTCAAAGAACTTAGTTGTAAGAACACACTGTTGGCCTCTAATAGCACATTATCTGTAAATGCATGTTGACAGAGACCTAATGGCATGCTGACTCTTAAAAAAGAAAACATGCTCAGAAGTGAAGGGTTAGGGACATGGTAACTGAGTAATGCTTTTTCCTTCTATTTCCCTGCCGATCATATCTATCCCAGTAGCTCTCCCATTCCCCCAGCAAAAGGTTCAAAGCAAGTACAGTATTTTGAATTCAAAGAAGGTTATAGGGATGGAGGGTTGGAGCAGAAAAATTGTGATTAGGAAAAAGGTTAAACACCTTCCCTTTCTGACTCAAACTCCCATCTTTTGAGATGCTTTTCTGATATGCTTTTAAAGTTACTAAGGATTTACAGTATTATACACATTTGTACATAACATGCAGCTGCCACCTTAATGTCATGAAAGATTTAAAGAGTTAGCCTGATGTGGCTATCCAGTCACCCACTCTAAAATACATGTATATTCTGAAGTAAGATCCAACAAAATTACATCCAAGATAAATTGCTGTAGCTCAGGTCAGCAGGCTAGTACATTAGCAGACTGCCTTCATCTCATAAAACTGAGGGAGTGGAGAGGAGGGGACTGAACTGCTTTTCCAAATCTGGTACCCTCCAGGTGGCAAATGGCTAGCTGGGAATAATGAAAGGCAAAGCTTGACCCATCTAATGGGTATCTGGTTAAGGAAGACAGATCTACAAAATAAGTATCTTCAGCATATGTGGATAATAGAAGTATTCAAAATATATTCAAAGATCAAGAAAGAGAGGAACTACATAATGTCTAGTAAAAGAAATTAATAAATACTCCACATCAGTTACCTCTAATTTAAGGAAGTATACAAACAGACTTCCTCAAACAAAAGTCACAAAGTTGATGTGAAAATGCAATGAGGATTACAAGCAATGAGAATAAAACTCTCCCTGTACTTGACAGAACAGAAAGAGGAAACAGATACTGTCTTGTGTTAAGATGGAACAATCTACTAGAACAGTGGTACTCACACATTTTACCCTTCGGACCTCCCTTTACATCTACATGTAGATGTAGCACCTCCCCCACTTGACATAGTATTTGAATAAAACTATTTTTTTTATTTAGTGTGCATATTTTCATTCACACATTCATGTAGATTCATATTTTAACATTTTACAGTCAGTCCTCCATATCCACAGATTCTTTATCCATGGATTTAACTATCCATGGCATGAAAATATTCCAAAATATATAAATTCCAAAAAGCAAACCTTGAGTTTGCTTATTTATATAAGGGATACCATTTTACTATGCTATTGTATTTAATAAGACTTCAGCATCCATGATTTTTGGTATCCATGTGGGCTCCTGGAACCAAACCCTGGAGATGCCAAGGGCCCACTGTATAAGGAAATAACATTGTTTAAATTAGAATACAGTTGCCCCTCCTTTCTCGCGGACTTGAGATCTGCGTTCTTGATTATTCACAGAGGGGCAACCTCCGTTACCCTCAATGGGGCACTCCCTCCAGCAGGGCATGCCCCCTGTGCACTCTTAGGGGTGCACCCCGTTCAAACCTATGGGGCTAGAATACATGCGAGGGGGGTTCTGGAACGGATCCCCATGAAAAAGGAGGGTCAATTGTAGTTTTATTTAAGTAAATCCAATACTTAACTCAATGCATGTATATATTTTACACATAAAAAGGGTTGGGAAGAGAAGGTGAGAGGGATCAGGGCCTCCAAGTCTCAAGCTCCCCTTGAGCAACTTTTGTGCCCTCCCCCCAGGGGTCCTGCCCAACCATTTGAGAACCACTGCATTAAAGTGACTGCTGGTTCTTAGGTCCAAGCTTGAAAATTAAGGTCATTGTAGAAGTGTCCCCATTTCACCCCATTTGAGAGTGGCCAAGAAAATTCTAGAGCCCTTTACTTGTACATTCATGTGCAAATGCACAAAGTTTTCCCTCAATATGAGATCTAGCCACTTTCCCCATCTGGAAGCATCCTATATCAAGCAGATTAACATTCTTTTCCCAGTTTATCCCTCTAATATTTGAACTTACATTACTTAGATTTTAGGAATCTCTCTTAGCTTCATGACACTTCTTATTAATTGTAAATTGATGCCCAGTAAGCAAAAAGTTTCATTTGGATGTTCCAACTGGTGAACCTCCAGGTAGCAGGATAGTGGCAAGATTGTACTGTATTGTCTGTCCCCAAGGAAGCTTCTGGTATCAGACACCACAGGTAAGCAAGGATTTTTCCAAAGGAGCAAAAAGATTCCCCAGTCACTGCTTTAAGAAGCATAACCATGGATTAGCAAAAAGAACTCCCATCCCAACATCACTCACTGATAACTGCTCTGAGTTTTATGTGACTTATTGTATTACTTCATAAAATCTTTCTCCTCACCGTTATTTCATAGAGACTGGAAAACTACTACTACTTGCTACATGGACAGCAAAACAACCAATGTAAAAAGACCCTTACAAAAAGTCTTTAGTTTCCCTGTTGAGGCCATTTTAAGGTGTACTTTCCATAAACAGCTGAAGATTCAGCAAACCTAGTATGAGACTGAAACACATATATGAGGAAGCAAGTCTTGTTTATGAGAGAGTAGCTGAAAGGCTGGTCACGAAGGTTAAGACATAAGGAGCCAGAAAAGAAACTAGTGAAGCTGAAGGCAAGCTGGAGCAAAGAACCTGACAGGAAAGAGAGGAAAGAAGTAGTGAAGAAAAAAGATGCACAGTGAAACTAAAACAGAATAGCTGAGGGCTGCTTTGTACATCCACCATACTTTTTATGACGTATCCTCCCAGTGAACTCTGCCGTATTCACTAGGAGGTATTTTCCTACTGATGAAAAAAAAAGCAGAGATGAGGGCCAACCAAATCTATAGGAGAGAGTTCAATGGCCCATGAGAAGGCTATCTGTGTCCTAACCAAATATGACTGCAATAGCAGTTGGACCAGAAGATCTTAAAACTTGGGAAGGCTCATATAGGGAGGTACAACCTTTCAGATAGTCTATGGCTTTAAAGGTCATACCCAGCACTTTGCATTCTGCCCAGAATGGACAGGTTGTCAGTAGAGTACTTTGAACAGAACAGTTATTGTTCCCTGTAACCAGACCCAGTCAGCAGCCTAATGGAGGAGCAGTAACAAAGACATCTATCCACTTATTCATTTTATGTTAATGGCTCAAGGGACCTTTTTAATTATGATTTGTGTGAGAATTTTTGTTAGTGAATTTTTTTCCATGTGTGAAGGATTTGCTCACACCTCCTCAAATATTAAATCTAAGATCACTAAAATACAAACACACTTTCCAGACAGTCAGAGACATAGCCTAATTATAAATTATATTATAATTATACATGTCTTTCCTGGGCATCATTCACTCCATGCATCTGAGGAAGGAAGTAGATCAAGTCTACGAAGGCTTATGCAACAATTTCTTTCATAATTAGTCTCAAAGGTACTACAAGATCTCTTTCCAATCACTGTGAAAGAGGAGTAGGAGATGTGTAGCCTTCCACTGTTCTTGGGTTACAACTACCAGCATTCTTCACCACTGACTATGCTGCTAGGGGTGCTGGCAGTTGCAACCTTACAACAGGAAGAACTCACAATTCCCACCTCTGCATTACAAAAACAAACAACTCTGATCTTACATTGGAGTTTATCACATGGGGTTTATTTGTGCAGAAATGGGATTTAAAATGGGGAAATCTTGCAAAAGTGGGATTGTTTTCACACAATATCCATGAAAGTAAAAAGCAACCAATTTTGTCCACTTTCTGTGCAGGTTATTTTTGCATTAATGCTCAATGCCAGTGATGAGTCTGCAAAAGCAAGATTTTTCCAGGATTACAATCCCATTTCTGCATAGGATTTAGGCACTTAACCTCTTATGTGATAAACTCTATTGTAATTAATACTTTACATAGATTTACAAAGGCACATATTTTGCAAAAGCATGTACATATGTAGTTTTTTGTGGGTTTTTTGGGGCTATGTGGCCATGTTCTAGAAGAGTTTCCTCCTGATGTTTTGCCAGCATCTGTGGCTGGCATCTTCAGATAATTTTCTGAGGATGCAAGCCACAGATGCTGGCGAAACGTCAGGAGTAAACTCTTCTAGAACATAGCCACATAGCCTGAAAAACCCACAAAAAGTTATGGATGCCGACCATGAAAGTCTTCGACTTCACAGGTAGATATGAAGAGTGGCCATGATGGAGAACCAACTCATTTCTTTGGCACCATGGTTTGCACATCTTCTGTTGTCATAATCTCAGTCGGCAAGGTTTTCATTCTGAGCACCTGACTTTTATTCTGCTTTTCTCTTTTAAACTGTTTGTTTGTTTACAACTTAATTAAGAGCTTGGATGTATTACTGTTTAAACCAGGGGTAGGCAATCTTTTTGAGCCGGGGGCCAGGTTGCTGTCCCTCAGACAACTGGGGGGCCGAAGCCAAAAATTAAATAATTAAATAATTTAAAAAAATTAATTAAATAAATAAACCGGGACAAATGTAGGACAAAATTTTCAAATGGAGGACACTTTTGCGTATTTTTTTAAAAACTGTTAATATAAATGCATGTTTCGGAGGCTTCTATAGACAATTGCCCCCCTTGCCCGCTGCTTGCCCCCCCTTGCCCGCCTCCTCCTGATAGGCCAAAGGCCCCACGCCCTCACACAAGAGGCCAAAGGCTCCGGCAGCAATCGGCGGCAGGACCGGGCGGGGGCCGGTCCCAAGGCCTTGCCGGGCCGCATCCGGCCCGCGGGCTGCAGGTTGCCTACCCCTGGTTTAAACTATAGCTCAAGAATCCTCTGGGCTAGTATGGACAGTGGACATGGCAGCTGAGCTATTCTGGAAGATGTATTTCAAAAAAGTAACTTTTCCCACCTTTGCTTTAAGGAAAAAACAGGTCAAGACCTTTAATTGCAGGTTCTGCAGACTGGGAGGCAGACAGGAGGGGTCAGAACCTGCTTGTTTTCATGAAATTCCTACAAACTGCTTCTAGCCGGGTGAAATGTGGAATCTACTTCTACTGTGGCATAATAAAAACTTATCCCAAAGCTGAATGTGGATGCAAGAAATATCTACTAGCTAAAAGCCGGAAAGTTAAAAAAAAAGAGATATTTACCAAGAGCCGCCTACAGTAGCCAATCTTTCTACTTCCATCAACATTGGTGAGGACAAAAGAGAATGTTTCACTGTAAAGAATAAAAGACATGATGTTTTTAAAAATCCTGTGATTAACCTATCAGAAACAAAGACTGCCATCCTGCCAGTGACACTTTTTTGGGTGGTGGTCTTTAGAAGAATTTAGCACCTCCATCGTTTATGATTCACTCCCTGAGATGCCTATCTCTTTCCTGGATCCGCACCCATGCCCATAACCATTCAGAAAAGGCATTCTCTTAGACCTCTCAGGGTTCTTCAGAAAGTCTAGGAGGAGCCTATCATATTCTTGCTGCTAGCTGCAGAAACACAATCTGTTGGCTGCCCCTCATCTTCCCCGGCCACTGAATGACTGTGTGAGGGGGTGTCTAGTCCAAAAACAGGTAGATTGGTAGGGAGAACAAGACACAATGGTGTAGCTACAGGAGAAGGGTAAATGAGGGCATGACACCCCAAATAAGAATTTTTTCTTCCCACCAACAAAAATTTCCTTCAGTCCCCAGATTTCTAGCACTGTGATTTTGAATGTCTCACTCCACGACATTCAAAATCACCTAAAATTATTATATTACTGCATTCATATTCCCTTGGTAATGCTGCATATCCCTTTTCTTTAGATGTCTAAACTGTATCTCTATATGCCCAACTGAAGTTTTTAATTACTACTATACTAGAAATTTGGGGTATGAAGGACATTTCATTTTAGCAGCAGAATTCTTTTTAGGGGGGCAATGTCCTGCCAGTACCTACACCCCTTGTAAGATGTAACTGTGCCTGGTGGAACTTTATGATCCACCAGTCCAATGCAGGAAAAAAACCCTACTCATCAGGAAGAAACAGAATGTGGACTTGGAACCCAGAATCCTCATGGTGCACAGGAAGTACACTTTCCAGATGGGGAGCTGACAGCTCTAGCCACATATGCCTGGCCTAAATCTAGATAAAAACCACCATACCACCTTGAGCACACCTGATTTTGCCTGATTTTGAAAGCTAAGGAAAGTCAGGTCTGGTTAATACTTGGATGAGAGACCACCAGATTATTAGGGACATCCATGTAAGCTTAGAAAAGAATCATGGCAAAGGCAAGGCAGCTTCCTATGTAAGGAGCCCTGGTAGCGCAGTGGTTAAATACTGGTCATGCAGCCACAAGTTGTAAGTTTGATCCTGGAGGGCTCCAAGGTCAACTCAGCTTCCATCTTTTCATAAGTCGGTAAAATGAATACCTGTTGGGGCAATTAGCTTACACATTGTAAACTGCTTAGGAAATGCTAGTTCACTGATAAGCGGTATAGAAATGTACTTGCTATTGCTATGTAAAAACCAGGAAAATACATTTCTGAATGCCAATTCATACTGCAACTGGCTGAAGAGCAGGGTGCATTCCTTCCCTGCCATATCTGAATCTTGTTTAGACAAACAAACCATCTGAACTATTTCTTGCTATGATCTGGCACACTAGCCGAGTTCTCCCAAATGTGAGATGCACTTGACAACCACCCTAGATCCTTGATGGTTTCATAGGACAGCTACCTCTTACATTCCATGAGTGGTGCCCATTCGTTTCCATCTGGAAAACAGAATAGTGGTATAGCCTGCAATAGCCGATCCTCTTCTTCACGCTGTCCTCTCATCAAGTTCTCACGCTGAAACAGAAAGCAGAGAAAAAGATGAAAGAGGCTTCCCAGTTACTTCAATGAGATGTAAAAAAATACCTGGGTTTGCCAAGGACTATAAAAGTGATGATCTGCCAATATCCACTGCTACACCGATACTGAGATCATGATGCCAAAAAATATGCATGCGCCATAAAACACAGATTCTTGTGGTGCAGGTTGAGTATCCTTTATACAAAATGCTTGGGAACAGAAGTAATTTGGATTTCTGAGTTTTTCAGATTTTGGAATATTTGCATAGACATAATGAGATATTGTGGAGATGGGACCCAAGTCCAAACTTTTAATTTATTAATGTTTCATATACACCTTATGCACATAGCCTATGTACAACATTTTAATCATTTTGTGCATGAAGCAAAGTTTGTGTACACTGAACCATCAGAAAGCAAAGGTGTCACTATCTCAGCCACCTAAGTGGACTATTTTGGATTTTGGAGTATTTTGGATTTCTGGATAAGGGATTCTCAACCTGTATCTTCATGCATCATGGAGGATGTATGGAGAATAAAGCTACCAATGGCTAATAGTCGTGATGGCAACATATTACCCCTAGTAGAAGTACACTTCTTAGAATCAGTTGCTGGGGAACATGAGTGACAGGGTACTATTTTATTCATGTGCCACTTATGGAGTTTGCAGAGGTAACTGAATGGTCAATGTGGGAACAGAATGCTGGACTACATAAACCATCAGTCAGATCCAGCACAGCTCTTCTCATAAAAGACCCATGTAAGACTCCATGAAGACAGGCCTATCTTGAAAAACATGTCCACCAGGAAAACCCATCACATATTTGGTAAGGGCCATAGCTCAGGGATAAAATACCTCCTTTGCACACAGAAGGTCCCAAATTCAACCCCTGGCACCTCCAGTTTATTTATCAGGCATGTAGATCATGGGAAGAATACCATCTGAGATCATAGAGAGCCAATGACATTCAAATGGCTCAGTTTGATGGTTTGACTTAGACCATATCTCCCATATATGTTGATACTATGTTAATCACTAGCAGCAGGCAGTATTTTGCAGAAAACTTACTGGTCTACTCAAAGACAAAAACAACTGCCAGCTAGCAAGGGCACAGTGTTGACTCTTTTCTCTCATCCTGCCTATGATGCAGAATGTAAATGCATTTGTGTTCTGGCCTAGGCACTGGAGTGGAGTAGGGCTGGAGAACCTGTCACCCTCCTGTGGAAACTGAACCCAGTTTCCATCTGTCCCTTCCAAAATGGCTAATGGTGTAGGATGATTAAAACAACAGTTCATCAGTATCAAGACAGAAACAGGTTCCTGAGCCCTGATGAACAGATAACAGTCCCACTGAATGTCTCTTGAACAAGCCTGTACGTGGATTTTAAGGCACCTGCAGAGATCTCTGCATGAAGAACATGAGTCTGAGGCTAGAACAATGAATTACACATTAATTGTATCTTATCCGTTTCTTGCCTTGAATACTGGCTGGTGTCTCTAGGTAACCTGCAGCACTGATGCAAGATAAGCACCACCACCCCTCTCTTAATAGGAAGCTGTTCTGTATTTTCTTTCACATGGCAAAAAGAGGGGTGAAAAGATATACTCAGATAAAGTCAAACTGCTGTAGAATGAAACCACAAAGGAATGGGGTTTTATTTTTCTTCCAAAAGAATGTGGCTGCATAGAGTTGCACAGGAGCTGTCGCATGTGAAAAACAATGGGGATAGACAAAATTATTTTCACATCCTCTCTGCAGAGACCAGCTGTCCCTCAGTGGCACACGTTCGAATACCTCAACAACTTTTTCAAGACAGCAGGATAATTTTGGTGGTGTGCAACCTTTGACCAGGAAAAAATGGGGTTATGTGATCAATCCCTTCAGAGGCAATCATGGAACCACTGAGATTCAATGAGTTAGCACTTGTTCATTTGTCTTTCCACAGTTTGTTTCAAGACATTTTCAAAACACAGACATGCACTGGGGATCCTCCATTTAAGATAAAGAATACTGTTTTCATGAAGGGTTAGCTTCCTCGAAGGCCTGGTATCAGCAGACCTTTGACTAGTTACTTTTTTGGACTACCGTTCACAGAGTTCCCTAGCTAGCATGGCAGTGTGATGCTGGTTGAGAGATTCTGGGAAATGTAGTCCAAAGATGTAATGTGTCCAGTAGCAGTCCTCTTGGACATGCTCAGACAGCAGTAAAATACCTTTGTCTCAGTTCCCAAGCACTGATGGTGTTGCACAGGACAGTCTAATCTAGTGATGATATAGGGAGTTACAGCTTGGAAATTTTACTTTTAACTTTTTGATTATAATTCCTAGTCTTGGCCATGCAGCCCAAAAGAATGTTTTGGGAGATGTAGTCCCAAGACAAACTTTTCTAAGCTCTGATCATCATTTTGTTGAGCTGAAAGTCTAGTTCTCACAGTTGGAAAATGATGTCTGAGATGTGACACCTCAAAGTACTCATGAGAGCTCATGGCATAATGCACTTACATCTAAATACCAAAACCAAACAAAACAAAAACAATCCTCTTCATGTAGGAATCTAATATCTCAGAAGAAGATTAAATTAGAATATATCTCCCTGACATTTCAGACTCTACATGTATCCCAGCCCCAATATTAGCACCCCTGCCCTGACCTGACCCCTTTAACTGCCACACACACTTGTTTTAATCCCAACTGAAACCAGTTTGGAAAATCACAGGGGACTCTCATTATGTAGTCACACTGATGCAAGGGAGTATTTGTATTGTGTGTCCACTGTATCTGTTTATGTCTGTTCACACAACCACAGCAGCTGCAGTGTTTGGTGTTGGGTTTTTAAAAAAACTCATGCCACACATGCGCATATTTGCTTACTCAAATAGCCTTTGTTGTCCCAGTCATTCTGACTACTCACATGCACTTCTATAAAGTGAAGCCAGTAAAAAAAGGTGATGGTGAAATGCCTACCTGCAAATGTGTGCAACAGTATGTATGCAAAGGTTTGCACACAAACATCAAATTAAAAAAAAAAGTTGGCATGTTTTCCAGCACAGATACAAACAAGAGAGCTACCCTTCTGTGATAGAAATAACTGAGGTGGCCACTCACCAACCTGGCCCTACCCACCCCCTAACTGATTCCAATTTGGGGGTCAAACGACAAGTTTTTTAAAAAACAGTTCTTCCCAAAAATAGCAAAGTAAAAAAAAAATCACCTTAAAGCACTCAGGCATCAAAAAGAAGTGTTCTCACATCAAAAAGAGAAGAACATCATGTGTTCCAATAGGATTGTGATCGATGCATTATTTAGCCTGCGTAGATTGTAGCCTTACACTTCTATTTGGTCTCAATCCTGTCAGACCCTTCTCCAGTGTGAAGTAGAGAAGTGTCTCAGAAATCAAGTCATTCTTTGTAAACATGGTCAACACTGAAGATTTTTGTGAATTTTTGTTTGTTTGTTTCAGAATTCTGGATAAGGGATACTCAATCTGTACTCCTTTGTGTTATGCAAATTAAATTTTCACAAAAATTCTTGGAACCCAAAACATGGGAACTAGAGAACCTCTACTGACTACATCTGCTCCAGGGGCCACAGTTTCCCATCCTTTTCCTACAACACATTAATCAAATGACATTGTCTTTACAATGATAATACCAAGAGTTTTGTTTGTTTGTTTTTAATCCAGTAGCTTTGCACAGCTATAAATAATTCTAATCGAGCTTTAATGGGAACTAATGCCAATCATCAACCATGGAATTATGCCAAAGAAACGATACAAGTTCCTTGTATTCCACCAATTTTACCCATCATCTGAAGTCAAAAGATAGAGCAGAGATGCAGTCCACAATAAAAACAGTTTGCTGTTATAGTCAGAGACTGAATTTTCTAAACAGGATTTTCTGCATCTCTGAAGATAAATCATTTCCACTGAAAATTCACAGAATGCTTCTCAATGCAACAGAAGCGCTGTGGAACTGGAGAGGAAGCAGGCAAAGATGACTCAAAAGATGAAGTTCCTAGCCACTATATCCTTCAGGGCCCATTCCCCCCCCCCCCCAGAATTTTCTAGGACAGATCTGGGTCTACCAGTGTTAACGGCAACAACAAAAGTGATCTCCTGTTCATCCAGACTACACATGCCATCCCTGTGTCCCAGTTAGTATACACTAATTTCTTGAAGGTAAAGCATCTGAAAAGGGCTCCCCACAGACACGTTTATTGGGTTGTTTTTTCTTTCTTATTAGGCAATCATGCTAGATTTCTTACCTTCGGAAACTGATAGGTAATCTTGGGTTCGTAATCTCCATTAATGTTCTTTTTAAGGGAGACAACAATTAAATACTCAAAGAACAAGTGGCCGGCAGAGTTAGGAAAGCTGTTTCTCTCACCAACTGCAGGTCTGTTTTCTTTTGGCAGTGTATCCTGGGCTTCAACTGTAATGAAAAACGACAGTCACTCACCAAGATATTTTTAAAGGCTAACCAGAAAGATTTGAGGAATGCAAGATGATTTAGTGAACTAGGAAGCTCTGTCTCATGCTGAATCTGACCATTGCTCCATCTAGACACCACTGGTGACACAGGTGACACTAGGGTTTTAGATAAAAGGTTTTTACCCCATGCTCACCTGGAGAGAGAGAGAGAGATTGAACCTGAGGATTATTTATATACAAATAATGTGCTCTACTACCAGACCTTAAAAATGTTAATGGAAAAGGTTTGAACACACACGCAAAAATGGAGGCAGGTGGCTTCAGAAAGCTTTGAATGTATGTTAAAACTATTTTCACCTCACTTTATAAAGTAGTACTAAGAAGAACATCTCTACTGCATGAATGTTGCCTATCGTCTTGCCATATTGAAATCATTTATAGTCCATTTGATTAACTACGTACATGAGATAAATATGTCACAGATATAACAGTTAATACAATTCTTATTTCTTCTGGCCAATTTACACTGGGGTTATTATAGAATGCAATCTGTGTTAAATGGTACACTGGCTGTGCCTTGACTGCTTCATCAGCTAAATTAGAAACTCTCATCTACAAACATATTATTTATTTTATCTGAGATATGCTAGAATGAATTACTGTTTCAAGGTCACTGCAAAGTGATTTTGTTATATTCATGCTTCATAGCAAATTCATGGTTTGAACTCACCCTCACACATTACAGACTGATATTCACTATGCCAGCAAAAATCACTGGCCACAAAAGTCTGCTCTGGCATGGTGAATATCACCCTTTTGTATGTGGAGCTTCAACCAAACATGCCATCATCCAAGGAAACCAACACGGTAAAAGAAAACAAAACAAAATATATTGGCAATTTCACTACATCAAACAATAACACACATGATTGCAACATTTTGGAGAAGGATCCTGCTAAGAGCTTTCAGTCTTCTTACACTGAATTAAGGACAGATAATAGTGAGATGGCCATCTGTCGGGATGCTTTGATTGAAATTGCCTGCATGGCAGGGGGTTGGACTGGATGGCCCTTGCAGTCTCTTCCAACTCTATGATTCTATTCTATGATTCTATGAGAGTGGGTTGGGTTGTTAAACCTTTGGCATACAGCTCTTGACAGACTGTGGCACAGTACTTCCAAGCATAAGTGTGAACTTGAACTTCCAATTCAATTCTCAATTCAACTTTGAATTCACCAGAAAGTTCAAAGTCACTTCCTCTATGCCCTTTGCACCTTTCTATCAAGTAATAACACAGGAATAACAATACTGAACTACTTAATAAGGTTGTTGTAAAGATAGCTGAAATACTATGCGTGAGCTATTCCAAGCACTCCAAACAGGGGCTGATACATTGATGTGCTATTGTTATGTCCTCCTACAAAATTATTATTCATGCTTACAGTTGCCCAAATTTTATTTCTTTCTCAACAATTACCCAGAGATCAACCAACAGACCCCCAATAATGTTCTGTTCACTTTCTGCCACTGGGTTATTAACACAAAGAGCATCCAGTTAGGTAATCTGCCAATATGTTATTAATACCTCCGCAATTGGTTTTGAAGTTTTGTTGCTGAGCAGAGGTGTGTTTTTTTAAAAAAATTCTTTTAAATTACACCAGGAAAGTTATTACCAGTATGTCTCTGGTACAAAAGAAAAGAATAACCACAGTTGCATCAGACAGACCAGGTGCAGGAATGAAGAGTTAACACCCACCCAGGAAGTCAGTTCACTTCAGTGTACTCAGAAAGGAAACAAAGCAAACAAAATGTGTGAGATAAAGTATTTGCTAACAAAACGCTCTGGTTACATCTCTTCAGCTAGGGATGTGAGCGGGGTTATTTTTCAAAATCTGATTTTGGAGCTGTTGCAAAAGCATCTTTTTCTTTTCTTTTTTTTTCTTTTCTTTTTAATCTGCTTAAAAGGAACCTAAAAGCTGAACATTCAGACTGGACTCTGGTCCTACAGCATGCATTTATACTTAGGAGTTTATCACACAGAGGCAAATTGCTGAAATTCCATGCAAAACTGGGATTTAAAAGTCTGAAACCCCCCGCAAAGGTGGGTTGTTTTTCAGACAAGGATAAATAATGTGACATTAAACTGAACAGAAAGTCGCCAAAACCCATTCCTTTTCACTATCAGAAGTTCCCGAAAGTAAAAAAGGAGCAGGTTTTGGAGACTTTCCATTTGGGTTAATGTCGCGTCATTTCTCCTTCGCACAAATGTCATCTGCAGGTTTTGTCCACTTTTTGTTCAGGTTAACCCCCAGCATTGTTTGAAAATCTACTCTCTTTTGTGGGTTTTTTCCTAGTTTAAATTCAGTTTCTGCATGGGATCTATCCTGTGTGATAAACTCCTTAGAGAGTATTTAGAGAGGTTTCATTCACAAAGTTGACATGGGTCGAGATCGACAAGAGGGTGGTTAACAACACCAAGAACAGAGCCCCAGGGGCAGGTGTCTGCTCTGCTGATGTTTCTGTCTTGATAAAGCAAAACTTGAAGAATAGATGCAAAATAAATGGGTGATACAAGTTCCTGTAACCATCCAACACAGCTGCATAGAGTATGCCTTTAAAAACAACCACCCATTCTAACAGTTAAGGAAAATACACACACAAAACAACGCATATACACGCACTTTACAAAGCAGTGTTTTTACCCAGAAATTTTTTCTCCTTACCCTGAGAGCCAGAGAATAGGGGCCAGACCTTAAGATCTGGGAACTATATGACCACCTTGAAACAGTGGTACATGCTCTGGTGACCTCTCGGTTGGATTTCAGTAATGCACTCTACATGGGGCAACCCTTGTACCAAACCCGGAAGCTTCAGCTAGTGCAGAATATGGCAGCAAGGTTGGTCACTGGATGTTCCAGGGCTGACCATATAACACCGGTTTTGCAAGATCTCCATTGGCTGCCTGTTCGCTTCCGGGCACAATACAAGGTGTTGGTTATAACCTATAAAGCCCTAAATGGCTTGGGCCCAGGTTACTTGGAGGACCGCCTCTCCCCATATAATCCGCCCCGCACACTTAGGTCAGCCGGGAAGAATTTGCTGAGGATCCCGATGGCGAGACATGTGTCAACCTCGCAAAGGGCCTTTTCCATCTCGGCCCCTAGGATCTGGAACACCCTTCCCGATGAGCTCCGTTCCACCACCTCCCTAGATCTCTTTAAAAAGAGACTCAAGACCTTCTTGTTTTGGCAAGCCTTCCCCGATGTTCCTTGATATGTACTGTATTATTGACTGCTCTCAGCTAGCCTGGATTTGATGTAATGGTTTTAATTTGTATAATTGTAACATTTTTATTAAAGTTTATTTATGTATTGCAATTTTTAGTCTGTATTCTGTCATTGCAATATTTACTTGTACACCGCTTTGATCACTGCGGAAAAGCGGTTTATAA